>NW_007726451.1:55041-159468 GCF_000696425.1 Galeopterus variegatus | reverse complement strand
GTGTATATTGACAAAATAAAAAAATAAATAAATAAATAAATAAATAAATAAATAAATAAATTAGAAAAAAAAAAAAAACCAAGAAAATAAGGCAGTCCATTATAAACAAAAGCAGAAATTTTTACTAATAGACTTGTTTCACAAGAAATGCTTAAGGAAGTCATTCAAATTGAAACAAATGAACCCTACCTAGACAATAACTTAAATCCATACAAAATAATTTAGAGCACTGGTAAAGGTAAACAAATAGGTAAATATAAAAGTCAGTTTAAATGCATTTATCGTAACTCCTCTTTTTTATTATCTGATTTGAAAGACAATAGCATAGAACAATAATTATAAATCTATGTTGATGGTTACACAATATATAAAGACATAATTTATAGCAATACCAACAAAGTTGCAGTTAAATAGGATAAGTTCTGGAGATCTACTGTACAGCATAGTGAATATAGTCAATAATTATACATTACATTCTTGAAAATTGCTAAGACATTAGATCTTAAATGTTTTCACTACAAAAAAATGGTAAGTATATGAGGGGATGGATATGTTAATTAGTTTGAGCTAATCATTTCACAATACGTACATATATCAGAGCATCATGTAATATGCTGTATATATGTATACATTTTTTATTTGTCAATTATACTTTAATAAAGCTGGGAAAATACAATAAAGAATTAGACTGTAAATTAGTGCACCCATTATGGAAAACAGTATGGAGGTTCCTCAAACAACTACAGATAGAACTGTGATATGACCCTTCGATCCCATTGCTGGGTATATACCCAAGGAATGGAAATCATCATGTCGAAGAGATACCTGCACTCTCATGTTTATTGCAGCTCCATTTACAATAGCCAAGAGTTGGAATCAACCTAAATGTCCATTGAAACATGACTGAAAAAGAAAGAAAGGAAAGAAAGAAAAAGAAAGAAAGACAGGAAAGAATCACAATAATACATTAAACTTTCAACAACAAAAAAAGAGGGAACAGAACTGTGGTTATTAGAGTGGGAAAGGGGGAGGTTGGCAAGAAACTAGATAAGGGTCCCAAAGATTGATTACATTTTGTAAACATGAGAATACTAATTATCCTGATTTGATCACCACATATTGTACACATGTATTGATATTCAATTCTGTACCCCACAAATACATATAATCAATTACCTTTCAATAAAAAAACTTTCAAGAAAAGAAAAAGAATTAGAGTCCAGAAATAAACCCATATATCTAATTGATTTGCAACTAGAGTGCCAAGATCACTCAACGGAGAAAAGATAGTCTTTTCAACAAATGGTGCTGGGACAATTGGATAGCCACAAGAAAAGGAATGAGTCCAGAGCCCAATTTCACACCACATACAAAAATTAAATCAAAATGGATCAAAGACCTAAATGCAAGAACTAAAATTATGCTTGAAAAGCTTTGAGAAGGAAACATAGTTGTAAGTCTCCCTTCATTTGAATTAGGCAACATGTTCTTAAATATGACACCAGATGTATAAGTGACAAAAGAAAAACTTGATAAATTAAACTTAATAAAAGGTAAACATTTTATACATCAAAGGACATTATCAAGAAAATAAAAATCAACCCAGGGAAGGGGAGGTAATATTTGCAAATGATATATCTGATATGGTCTAGTGTCCAGAATATGTAAAGAACTTTAACAACTGAGCAAAAACAAAACAAAAATAAACAACGGGTACATGTGACAACATGCATGACTCCGAAAACATAATGCTAAGTGAAAGAAGTCAGACACAAAGTCCACATGTTGTAGGATTCCATTAATAGGAAATGTCAGAAAAAATAGGCCAAATCATAGAGACGTAAAGTAGATTAGTGCTTACAAGGGGCTGGGGGCTGAGGGCAATTGGTGGTAACTGCTTGATGATTATGAGTTTTTTTCTGGGAGTGATGAGAACATTCTAGAATTGGCTAGTGGTGATGGTGGACATCATTGTAATTTCAATAAAAAACAATGAATTGTATACTTTGAAATGGCTAAAATGGTAAATTTTATGTTACTTTAAAAACACTTAAAAAATAAATTACTAATAGAAAATTTAGGAAATTTTAATATAAATTTAAATATGGAAAACAATGAGAATATATTTCATGGCCTGTTGTACATTCAATATGAGCCTTGATTATTGAAAACTCCTTTCTTTTAGACATTTTCCCTTAAACTTGTATAATGTTAAATTATGTTTTCCAAGCAGCCATTTGTAGAATATAGTACAGTATGTTCTTTCCTATGAGATCATGAGCATTATGAGGATAGTAACCATTTTTTGTTCAGTTTAGTTTACTGTTTGCAACTAGCTTAGGGGCCTACAAATAATAAGTATTTCAATACATAGCTGTTTAATGACAATTAATTTTCTGGCGTGGGGGAACAAAGCTAACATATTACTATCAGCAGTGACTTGGCCACTTCTTGCCTTCAGATTTAAATACAAAAACATGGTTTCCTGTCATAGTTGCAAGGGGGATGGAGCAGCTAACACATGTTAGGTTCATAGAGATCACTTGATTGATGAACGTGAGACTAAAACTTAGGTTAACTTAATATCCAAATACCTATGGAAACTACCTTATGTAGTACGATCAATTATTACTATCTTTGGTGTCAATACTAAATGCTTTGTGGCTCCTTATGGTCCTAGAATATTGTAAAGGAAGATAGACAAGAGGTTCACTTTTTAATCAGTGAGAATTTCGATCCTTTATGTCCTTGACATTGATAAACTTTGCATTTGTCTCTTACCTCCCAACATCAATTTTTTTAAGTATATGTCTATTACACTTAGCTCTAACATCATTCCCATACATGATGCTTCATTGCAAAATTCATCCAGTGACACAGTAGACAGCCTCTTTAATAATATTAGGGAAAAAAGTTCACTGTTAGGTTCATTTTTGTACTTTCTTATAGCAAACTATGTTAAACTAAAGGTTTAACTAAACAACAAAGAACATTATCAAGAAAACAAAAAGAAGGTCCGTGGAATGGGAGATAATATTTGCAAATAATATATCTGATAAGGGTCTAGTGTCCAGAATGTGTTAAGAACCCTAACAATTGAGTAACTACAACAAAATAAACCATACAATTGAAAAATCAGCAAGTGACCTAAATGAACGTTTGTCCAAAGATATGCAAGTGACCAATAAGCACAAGAAATGTTGTTGACCAAAGTTAATATTCATTTTCTTAATTTATTTTGTTCCACAATATCCTTGGGCATAATCTTTACTTTAGGAATACATATCATACCTGTTATACATAATATCTTTTCAAAATACCAGTATAATGTATTTGGTTCTCACTTTTTAGTATTTCTTTGCTCACATATTATTTTATTTCAGCATTCCTTTTGAATTGCCCACTCTCCTATAGCAATAACGCTGCTATTTATTTTCATAGTGCTTGTAATAAAACTATACTACCGGTCTGCCTCATCTGCCATTTCTCATCCAACTTGTTTTCTTTCAATGAGTTTAGCTTTTACTAAAACAAAAAGATGGTACAAACTAGCAATGTCTTGACTACTTGAGATCCCTGAAAACTGTGTTTTACATTATTCTCTTGAATTTTCATATAGCCTGGGCTGGTTTTAATCTATTTTTCATAAGTTATGGAACTTTGCAACTCAATACAGGAAGTAATACAAACAAAATTTACTCCAAGGACTATCCACTGGAAATGTTTTGCTGTTTTGAAACTTACTGTAAGTGATAAATATAACAGAATTCCAAATAACTTATCGATGTCATTCTTGGAAAAAGTGGCGGCTTTCTTTTTCAATGATGGAGAACTTACTTTCTTTCAGAAAGCATTTGGTAGAAGAAAACAATAGGCCAAGAACCACTTCAACTCCAACTTTTAAGGAGTTCTTCAAACTTGAAATTCTATTCTCTCAATTTCATAATTTTTTAGTAAACCTCAAAAATAAATGTTTGATGAGCAAAGTACTTGAGCATGTTTATTTTCAGTCAGTTGCCCAAGAGTAGTTCCAAGGTGACTCATTGCAATTATTGGTAGAACTGGCATAATTTTACTGCCACCCACTTCTAGAAAGGGGGTCTGACTACACACTGTTGAACCCAAGTTGTTGTAAGAGAGAATTTGCTCATAATTTCATATTTTAATTTTTTATCATTTTTACTCTATTAATATTTGCTATTCGATGGTCATTCCTGTTATATGAAAAAATAGGGTTTTATTGATAAAATACAAAAATGTGTTAGACTCACTCATTAAAAAATTAATTCATTATGCAGCATGTACAACATAAAGAAATTATGAAGAAAACAATGAATATCCATATCTGCTAAGCAACTTAGGAAATAATATATTTCCAAAGGTCAAATATCCTTTGTTTCTTGCTTCCTGAACATCTCTCCCAGAAGTAAATTTGCTTCCATATATGGATCCCTCAGCAATAGGCAGAGATTGGAGGGAGGGTGGGGCATATAGGAAAAATTTACAGAAAGGATGTATGAGTCAAGGATACCATGGCATGGTGAACAGCATGAGCAGAACAGACCTGGGATGTCACTGAGATACTAATATTTCTGGGGTCTGAAAAATGTGGGTCATTGAGTGTGCGCCATGATTATGGATCCGAAGTATCTAAGAGCAATGTCATTGTAAGTTCAGTGACACACCTTGCATTTATTATACATGAAAAAAAAGTTATTTTAGGGTTGAATGGTGGAATGGAGTGGTTACTTAAAAAAGCCTTACATTTGACTAAGAATTTATGTTTCTTGCTTATTGAAATTTAATATTTTAATTGACTATTTCAGTAAACCTACAAAAGTAGGCAAGGTAGATGTACTAGACCCACTGATGAGATGAGGCGACCAGGGACTCAGTGACTTCCCAAGAAGGTGTGGACTTGATCTTGTCACCAGGTGAAATTATCTTTCTATGGAAGGGACAGAAAGTGTAGAATTTGTTTTGGTGTTTTGTGTTTATAAATGTACATGTGATGGCATAGAACAAAACAGAAAGAAAGCAAAGATGTGGCAAATTATCCACTTTACTACTTCAAAGAGCTTGTACTTTATGGATAGCAACCTCATAGATCAATAGATTATGGGCATAAATACGAATCATAGAATTTAGGATTTGGACAGGGCTTTTGAGGTCATTCAGGGAAATCCTCATAAGGAAGATGTTGTCCTAATAGCTCTGGGAAAAGGTGGACTAGGTCAGACCTCTCACTCTGGTCTGGGTTTGAGTTTGTGTGAGAAGTTTGACTTAGACTGGGTTCAAGCCTGCTTTCTCTTTGGTTTATTCACAAAGCAGTAAATAAAAAGTTCAAAGACTACAAAGGAGCTAAGAATGTTCAGGGCTTTAAAATTTTTGCTTTGTTCACACCAGGACAATCTCCTCTTACATACACCTGCACTGGAGGGATTAGAAGATTCTCTATTTTGTCCAGCAGTGTTTTCTATGGGCAGACTTGTCTATGACCTGTCATAACAAATACCCCAGACTCTGTGAGACTCCTCCCCATAATAGGTAGTTGAAAACATCATAGAGCCTTCCCTTTCGGTTCAGGAAACACTAATTGTCAACCTTTCTTCTACAGCTTTTAAAAAGAAAGAAAAGAAGGAAGAAAGGAAGAAAGAAAGAGAAAAAGGAAGGAGGTGGGGGAGGGAGGGAAAAAAGAAAAGGGTGGGGGAAGGGAGGGAGAAAGGGAAGGAAGAAAGAAGGACCAACGACAACCAAAAATAAAATGATTTTACTTTGGCATTACATGCTCTTAATAAATCATTCAAGTTTAAAGAGATCCCTTCTTTTGTCTTGTAAAGTTTCACAAATTCTTTGATAAATATTGTGGTAGACATTTGTTTGCCTGTGTGATATCCAGTCTCCCTTTTTTCTAACAGCAATGCCCTAATTTCCTAATGGATCAGGCTCCCTCACTCCCAGAGCAGGTGGTCTGGTAGAGCGCTCTCTAATGACACCTTCAGTAGAATGCACGTGATTCTGGTCTGACCAATCAGATCACTTTATTTCTCCACCCATAATGATTGGTTGAGAGACCTTTACAGCCCCAGGAGGAAAAAAAAAAAAGTAGATGTATAGTGGGGAGGAAAGGAGGGAACCAAGGGAGAAAAAGGAGCCAGGAGATAGAAGAGCATCTGATCCCTAGAAATACAGAGAACACAGCATGCCAGAGGTCAGTTCTACCAGTGACCTTTTCAATTACTGATTGTTTATGTTTAAGCCCCTTCCAGCTGGGTTTCTTTTATTTGCAACAGAAGGAGGCATGACTAATAACATCTATTTCCCCAATGTAGACATCAAATGTCACTACTTTACAAAATAGTTTTCAACTTAAAATAATAGGATGACGTGCACATTTTTAGCACTCTGTTTTTCCAATCTTTTCTCTCAAATGACTTACTAATAATCTGTTATTTGTGTAAGAGATCTCTTCCCCACTACTGTAAGTTACATGAGGTCAGAAAGCATCATTTATTTCATTGACCCTTATATGTCTAGCACAGTGTCAGGCACTTATCATACTGTAAATATTTAGATAAATATGTGATAGATACCCAGATAGCTAGCTAGATAGCCAGATAAAGAGACAGACAGATAGACTGATAGATATGGTACTTCTAAAAGTTTGTGGAATAATAGAATTAAGAGGAAATACAAGTCTTTCCATGGACTTTGAAAGTACACTCATAGATAGTGATAGATAGAAAGAAATACTAAAGTGAACTTTTGTCAACTCTCCCATGCTGTACAATTCTTCAGCGTTTAATAGCTTGTGCTTTGGAAACTCATCCACAACGTCTTGTATCCCCTTAACAGCTTGCATCTTTGGAGCACATGCTGTCCTGAACATGTTTGCTCCCTCTCACGTCAGCATGGATTACCAATTACACTATCTAAGAAAGTGCTCCTTTTATGCTAATAGGAAGCTGAGCTCACAGAGATGCTCCTCAAACTCTTTAACCTTAGAAGATCTCCCTGGCAATGTACGGAGATGGTGCTCACCTCACTTGGAAGAATATCAACAGCCATACATTTCATTGTCTCTCTGAGAGTCTGAGATTCCTCCTGCATCTGAAAAGGAATTTGAAATTTTTTGTAACATCTAACTCCCCTTTAAACAATTAACCAGGGTCTTTTTGTTTACGTTGGAGACTCTTTTTTTTTTTTCCTTTTTGTCTTTTTTACTGACCGGCAACGGGATCGCAACCCTCGGTGTTGCGCCTGCTCCGTGCTCAGTGGAGACAATTTTAAGACTTAAAATTCCATCTTCCCACCTGCTGCAGCTAAAAGGCTATGAATTACCTTGATTAGCAATATTGGTAAATGCCTAAAATCATCATTTGGCTTCACAGAAAATAATAGAAAAGCAAATATAGAGATTTCCCTCTTAGGCACTTGCTTAAGAAGTTTCTGACCTCTGCAGCATCTTCTGGGAAAACTTTTATAATTTATCTATTTGTTATTAAAAATTCATAGATAAATGGAGATAAAAAAGAGTCATGTACTTTTTTTCAGTCATGCCAAAATTACCCAAATGGCTTTTGCAGCTGATAGTTTTCAGTTGTTCTTTGCAATGGAAAAGGGCTATCAATTTATGGAGCAAAAAGCATTGTGTTGGTTAGCTGTAATGAAATTTAAGCAATAATCTGTACTCAAATAGCATATTTATTATGCTCCATGCAAAAGCTAAGCCCTTTTCAATTTGTAAACCTACACTGAGTTCGAAATGAAGAAATTAAAAAATGTATGCTAATTAAAAAATACATAGTACCTACGATTAGGAAAACTAATAATGGCAGTGATGATGATGGTAGTAATGATGACAGTTAGCTAGATCTTATATACTTTTAAAAGTGTGCCAAGCCCTCTCATAACTACTTTACATAAAATGATCTATTTAATCCTTCCACAGACCATTTGAGGCAGGTGCTGTGATTATCCCAGTTGAGAGCTGGGAAAAATATTACACCGATTAGGTAGTAAACAGAGCAAGTGCCAAGGGTCTGAGATGAGAATGAGCACAGCATGTTGGAGGAACCAAAAAGTCAGATTTTGATAATTATGTCTTCCACATAAAAATATTTCATAATTTAGGTTTTTATTTCTTTGGTAGTAGAAGACTTATTTTAAAAACATTATTAAAATGTTCAAGGCGAAAGAGATGTTTTTTTAATTTTGTTGGCTATTCTTTGGCTATTCCTTTTAAATTTTACTTATTAAATATTTGGTTCAGAGAATATGACCTCTGGATCTTCTATTTCATATCACTGGTTTTGATTTAATTGGGAGCTAATACATAAAAATTTTACATAGGTGTTTTAAAAATGTATTACTGTTTTAAGAGTACAGTTCTCTCTTTATATATATGTCAAATTAAATCACATTTTTATTTGTTTGAATTTTACTATTCCTCTTTATTTTGAGTCTACTGTCAAACAAATTTGGTATGAAGAATGTTAAAGGTTCTAACATTTAAAGATAAATAAATTGATCCTTATCTGTTTAGTTTTATATATTTTGATGCTGTATTTTAGGTATGTGACGTTTTATGATTTTACTTTTACCGATATGAAATGTTTTTAGCTTGTTCCATTCATCATTTTTTTCTGGTATTATAATGGGTTTTATAGTGCTTGTGCAAAGCTAGCTATTTGTTAAAACTTGCCCAATATACTTTTACCATCATTTTATTGTTATGTTTTGTTAAATTTTTTCACTGTCTCACTTTTAAAAATCATATAGCTAGATATGGGACTATTGTTAATTTAGTTTCTACTTTTTTTTTCTGTTGTTTTCTCCTTTCAGCTCCCTTCCTTTTTTCTTTACTTCCTCCCTCTCTTTCTTCTGAGATTTTTCTCTTTATATCTCACACTCAGATGGCACAAGGGCTGTGTCATAAACTATCAGTAGCATAGCATCGCCTTTAAGCTTGGTTGCCAGCTCTAAATTGCTTGTGAATCAATGAAATAAAACTGATTAAATATTAGATTTAAAAATGAACTTGTATTCAATCTGAACTTTTTAAAGTAAAATATACAATAATATCTGATCATTATAAGAAAATTACCCCTGGTCCTTGTAATTTCTTGTCATAATTATTCAGTGAATTCTTACATTATAGATAAGTTTGTAAAACTGAACACAAACATATCCTCGAAACAGAAGTTATATGACATAAAAAAAAATCCTTTTTCCTTTCTTTTTTTCTTTCTTTCTTTTTCTCCCTAAAGTTTGTGAATCTGATTTATAAGAAAATATAACTTATTTGAGTTTATTGTGCCTACTAATATATTTCATGGTTCTTAGATTGGGGTTCCTCAGCAGAGCCTGAGGCAAAAACTTAATGTGCTTCTGCTTCTGCTCATTAGAGAGTGTGATCCCAAGGAGAAGTAATGAGGTCAAGTTCAGCAAAGCAGGGAAGCAGGGAGAGCTAGTGGAGAATGTGTTAAGGAACTAGCCATCACAAAGTAAAACTGATGCTTGACCTTCCAGATCACTCCGCCAGAAGCTATGACAGTGTCTCAGAACAGTGTGCCCAAGGAAGAAAGGGATGAGATTTCACCCACCCGCTCCTGTGACAATTACTCAAAACTCTTGCTGATGAGGCATTAATTCCCTCTGACATTCTGGTTGGGCATAGATGGGCTCTGGGCACGGATCCTCAGCTTCATGCTTTTATATGTGAAAAGCAAAATTCTGGGAACAGGAAGCATGAGTGGAGCACGGGGCATGGGCATTGGGGGCAGGTTCTGTGAGGTCGTGCCTGTGGAAGCTGCTCATCACAGAGGTGGCTGAGAAACAGCAGGTGGGTATTAGAAGGTAAGTGGACAGTACAGAAAAGGTTTTTCATTGTCTTCTTCCTGACATCTCATTGGGTTTCTTTTATGCTATTTTCCTGGACTGAATTGTCTTTTCTCATTTTTTTGAGTTTCAAGCAAAATACATCAACACATGCTCAACAGTTGCCCATACATGTTTAATATACGAGGGAACTTTGAAAAATTTGTGGAAGAATAGAATTAAAAGATAATATGAATCTTTCTATGAACTTTTTGAACTACTCTCTTACATGCTTACACTATAATTTTTTTAGTTTTTATTATTTTTTTATTGTTTATGAATATTCATGGGGTACAAAGCTGATTGTTAACACTTGTGCCCACGATGTGATGGCCAGATCCATACTGGCAGCATGCCCATTACCACAAATTGTGATTATACCCCGTGTCCCCAACCCAATTATCCCTGACCTCCCTCCTCATGCCCCTTTCCCCCATTCCACTTTGTATCACTAGGTACAAAGTGCAAGTCCTCTGCAAGCCAAATACACCACTGTGGTTTTTCCTTCCTTCTTTATCTCTTAGTTCCCACTTATGAGTGAGTATGTGTGGAATTTATCTCTCTGTGCTTTGCTTATTTCACTCAACATAAGTTTCTTCAAGCTCATCCACGTTGTTGTGAATGGGAAAATTTCAATCATTTTTTATGTTAGGGTAGTATTCCATGTTGTATATATACCACATTTTCCTTATACAATCATCCATCAAAGGACATTTAGTTTGGCTCCATATCTTGGCTATTGTGAACAGAGCTGTGATGAGTATGGGAGTGCAGGTATCCCTTTGACATAATGATTTCCATTCCTTTCTGTATATACCCAGAAGTGGGATTGCTGGATCATATAGAAGATCTATCTGTAGTTGTTTGAGAAACCTCCATACTGTTTTCCATAGTGGTTGTACTAATTTACAGTCCAATCAACAGTGTAGGAGTGTTCCCTTCTCTTCACACCCTCACCAGCATTTGTTATTCTCCATCTTTTTGATTATAGCCAGTCTAACTGGGTTGAGGTGGTATCTCAATGTGGTTTTAGTTTGCATTTCCCTGATGACTAGTGATGTTGACCATTTTTTCATGTACCTTTTGGCCATTTGTATGTCTTCCTTTGAAAAATGTCTATTCAGTTCCTTTGCTCATGTTTTAATTGGGTTATTTGTTTTTTTACTGTGTAATTGCTTGAGTTCCTTGTATATTATGGATATTAATTCCTGTCAGATGCACAGATAGCAAAGATTTTCCCCTACTCTGTAGGTTGTTGTTTCACTCTGTTGATTGTTTCCTTTGCTGTGAAGAAGCTTTTTAGTTTGATATAGTCCCATTCTTTTTTTCTTTTGTTGCTTGTGCTTTCGGGCTCATGTTCATAAAGTGTGCCCAGACCTAGTTCCTCAAGTGTTTCACCTATATTTTCCCTTAGTAATGTTACAGTTTCAGGTCTAATACTTAAATTTTTAATCCATTTTTAGTTGATTTTAGTTTATGGTAAGAGGTGCATGTCTAGTTTCATTCTTCTGCATATGGATATCCAGTTTTCCCAAGACCACTTATTGAAGAGGCAGGCTTTTCTCCAATGTATGTTTTTGTTGCCTTTGTCAAATATCAGATGGCTGTAAGCCTGAGGGGTGATTTCTTGGTTCTCTATTCTGCTCCACTTGTCCACGTGTGTATTTTTATGCC
Organism: Galeopterus variegatus; assembly: GCF_000696425.1. NCBI lineage: Eukaryota > Metazoa > Chordata > Mammalia > Dermoptera > Cynocephalidae > Galeopterus > Galeopterus variegatus. The sequence goes on along the minus strand of NW_007726451.1, from coordinate 147,915 downwards.
AGTCCCATGCTGTTTTGGTTACTATAGCTTTGTAGTATTATTTGAAGTCAGGTACTGTTATGAATCTGGCTTTATTTTTTTGTTGTTGTTGTTGTTCAGGATTGCTTTAGCTCTTTGGGGTCTTTCTTTTGTTCCATATGAATGTTGAGATTGCTTTTTCCATTTCTGTGAAGAATGTCATTGGTATTTTGATGAGGATTGCATTGGATCTGTAGATTGCTTTGGGTAGTATAGACATTTTCACAATGTTAATTCTTCCAGTCCAAGAGCATGGAATGTCTTTCCATCTTTTTGTGTCTTCTTTGATTTCCTTCAGTAGTGATTTGTAGTTCTCATGGTAGAGACCTTTCTCCTTCTTGGTTGAATTGATTCCTAAGTATTTGATTTGATTTTTTTTTATGACTGTTGAAATGGCCTACTTTCTTGATTTCTATTTCTGTTAGCTCATTATTCAACAATATAAATGCAACTGATTTGGGAGCATTTATTTTGTATCCTATAACATTACTGAAATTATTAACCAGCTCTAGGAATTTTCAGAAAAAGTCTTTAGGTTTTTCTTTATATAATATCATGTCATCTGCAAATATGGACAGTTTGATCTCCTCTTTTTGAATATGGATGCCCTTTATTTCTTTCTCTTGCCTGATTGCTCTTGCTAGTACCTCCAGTACTATGTTGAATAGAAGTGGTGAGAGTGGGCATCCTTGTCTTGTTCCTGTTCTTAAGGGAAAAGTCTTCAGTTTTTCCCCATTCAGAATGATACCAGCAGTGGGCTTTTTGTAGATGACTTTCATTATTTTGAGATACTTTCCTTCTATACCTAATTTGTTGAGAGTCTTTATCATGAAGGGATGTTAAATTTTGTCAAATACTTTTTCAGCATCTCCTGAGATAATAATATGGTTTTTGTTCTTGAGTTTGTTGATGTGATGTATCACATTTATTGACTTTCATATGTTTAACTGTCCTTGAATCCTGGATGAATCCTACTTGATCATGGTGTATAATTGTATATTTTTTGATGTGTTGCAGTATTCTGATTGCTAATATTTTGTTGAGGATTTTTGCATCTATGTTCATCAAGGATATTGGCCTATAATTTTCTTTTTTTGTTGTGTCTTTATCTGTTTTTGGTATCAGAGATATGTTGGCCTCATACAATGAGTGTGGGAGAATGGCTTCTGTTTTATTTTTATTTTTTGGAATAGTTTGAGAAGAATTAGTATTAATTCTTCTTTAAAGGTTTGATAGAATTCAGCTATAAAGTTATCTTGACCTGGACTTTTCTTAGCTGGAAGACTGCTAATTACTGCTTCGGTTTCATTGTTTGTTATTGGTCTGTTTAGGTTTCCTATCTCTCCTTGATTCAGTCTGGGTAGTTTTTTGTTTTTTTGTGTGTGTTTTTTTTTTTTTTTTTGTCTTTTTCATGACCAGTAAGGGGATCGCAACCCTCGGTGTGGTGTCACCCGCACTGTGCTCAGCCAGTGAGCGCACCGGCCATTCCTATATAGGATCTGAACCCGCGGCGGGAGTGTCACTGCGCTCCCAGTGCCGCACTCTCCTGAGTGTGCCATGGGGTTGGCCCTGGGTAGTTTTTAATGTGTCTAGAAACTTATCCATATCTTCCAGGTTTTCATATTTGTTGTCATAGAGTTGTTTATAATAGCCTCTAGTGATTCTTCATATTTCTGTAGTATTGGTTGTAATGTCTCCCTTTTCATTTCAGATTTTTGTTATTTTGTTCTTCTCTCTTCATTTTTTTGTTAACTTAGCTAATGGTTTGTCTATTTTATTTATCTTCTTGAAAAAACACCTTTTTGTTTCATTGATCTTTTCTATCATTGTTTGGGTCTCTATTTCATTTAGTTCTGCTCTGATCTTAATTATTTCTTTCCATCTACTGCCTTTAGGATTGGATTGTTGTTGTTTTTCAAGTTCTTTGAGGTGTAGTATTAGGTCATTTATTTGAAATCTTTCCATTGTTTTCATGTAAGTGTTTATTGTAATATATTTGCCTCTTACTACAATTTGCTTTTACAGTATCCCACAGGTTTTGGTATGATGTATCTTTATTTTCATTAGTTTCAAGAAATTTTTTGATTTCCTGTTTAATTTCTTCTTGGACCCATAGGCCATTCAGGAGCCTATTGTTTAATTTCTGTGTATTTCTATAGTTTCCAGGGTTTTGCTTATTATTAATTTTCAGTTTTAGTCCATTGTGGTCTGAAAAAATACTTGGAATGATTTAAAATTTGCTGAGACTAGACCACCTAATATGTGGTCTATCCTTGAGAATGTTCCATGTGCTGATGAGAAGAAAGTATATTCTTTAGTTGTTGGGTGAAATGTTCTGTATATATCTGCCAAGTCCAGTTGGTCTAAGTTGTAGTTTAAATCCTGTGTCTCTTTGTTGATTTGTTGCGTGGAAGATCTATCCCATACTGAGAGAGGGATGTTTAGGTCACTTACTATTAATGTATTAAGGCCTATTTCTTTCTTTAGGTCTAAGAGTGTTTGCCTTATAAATCTGGGTGCTCTAGTATTGGGTGCATGCATATTTATGATTGTTATGACTTCTAGCAGGATAGATCCTTTTATAGGATCTATTATAGTTTCCTTCTCTGCCTCTTTTTATCTTTTTTAGTTTAAAGTTTATTTAATCCTTTATAGGAATCACTACTACTACTTGTTTTTGGTTGTCATTTGCATGGTATATCTTTTTCCATCCCTTCACTTTTAGTCTGTGTGTGTCTCTACAGGTGAGATGGGTCTCTTGAAGACAGCATATACTTGGGTCAAGCTTCTTAATTCAGTCAGTCTGTGTCTTTTGAATGGGATTTAATCCATTCGCATTAAGGGTAGTAATTGACAGGTACTGTTTAATTTCTGTCATTTAATTGCTTTTTGTTTAGATGTTTTTAAATATCTTTTGATCCTTATTTCCCCTTCTTTTATTTATCTTCAATGTTAGTTGGAAATTTGAGATGGCATGATTTAGCTTCTCACTCTTTCTCACTGGCATTTTTGTTTTAACAGTGGGTTTTGTTATTTCTTGTGTATCTGTGAGAATGATCATCATTCAGATTCCAGATGAAGGACTCCCTTGAGAATTTCTTGCCGGGCTGGTCATATGGTGGTGAACTCCCACAATTTTTGTTTGTCTGAGAAATACACTATTTCTCCCTCATTTCTGAAGGGGAGCCTTGCTACATAAAGAATTATTGGCTGACATTTATTTGATTTTATTATTTTGAATATATCATTGCATTTTTTTCTGGTCTGTAGGGTTTCAGTTGGGAAGTCTGCTGTTAGTCCTGTGGGGGTTCCCTTAAAGGTGACTCATTGCTTTTCTCTTGCGAATTCAGAATTCTCTCTTTGTCTTTGAGCTTTGCAAACTTGACAGTAATGTGTCTTGGAGAGGATCTTTTTGGATTAAATCTGTTTGGGGACCTTTGAGCTTCCTGGATCTGAAGGTCTTCATCTCTCCCTACACCTGGGAAGTTTTCTGTTATTATATCCTTGAATAGGTTTTCAATACCTTTTTCTTTCTCTTCCCCTTCTGAAATACCCACAATTTGGATGTTAGAGCACTATCTTAGATTTTCTTCATTATTTTTAATTCTCTTTTCTTTTCAAAAAGACCATCTTTGAGATCTTAAATTCTTTCTTCTGGTTGCTCTAGCCTGCTGCTCAATCTCTTTGTTGTGTTTTCTTATTTCAGCGAGTGAATCTTTCATTTCTAGGAGTTCTGTTGAACTCTTTAATTAGGTATTAATCTCTTTCTAAATTTCCTCCTTCATAGTCTGGATATTTTTTCTTGTTTCCTTGTGTTCTCTAAGTGAGTCTTCTTTTATCTCCCCAAGTTTCTTTAAGATTGTTGCTCAGAATTCCTTTTCAGACATTTCAAGGATTCCCTGTTCTACGGGGTCTGGAATTTGAACATTGCTGTATTCCTTTTGCAGTGTCATATCCTCTTGTTTGTTCGTAGTTCTAGTATTTTTTCATTGATGTTTGGTCATCTGGGAGAGGACTTGCTTCTTCTATCACTCTGGGGAGTTGGCTGTGAGAATAAAAATTTCCTTGTCTATTTGCAGGCTCTACTGTTGACTCTTCTTATATCAATGTAGTCAAGTGAGCAGCCTGGTTGCCTGTAGAGTGGCCCTGGCTGCTACTGTGGTGGTGAACTATCCTTGCAGTGACAGTAGGATGACAGTAGGTGTAGCAGTGGCTATATTACACTGCGTTGGCTCTTGTTCCAGCTTTCTGTGACCTTACACTGAGCCCTTGGTGCCATATGGATCTCTGCTCACCTCAGCAGCTACTGGGCTATAGCACTTCCCTTCCCTCCAGGGCCTTAGACTCTACACTATAATTTTTGAAGAAGAATTTAAATTAGTATCTATTTAGAAAATGACCGTAGCATACTTTCATCTTCCTTGTACCCTACCTACTCTGTCTTCACCAGTCACCCCTTATGTTGGCATTTTACAGGTTTAATTTAATATATTTTTGCAATATTTCTGGATCATTACATGTAACTGTGTTGCATATTTTTTTCAGAATTCCTAGAAAAAATATATTTTTGAGCTTACTAGTTTCTTTTATAGTTTACCCATTCCTTAATTGACCCATCAGTTGAGTTTTCTAATGATCTTATTTGAATTGGAAATTAAATATTTAAAGTTAACTTTTTCTAATCACTGCTGTTTGGTATAAATTGGGAAGGGATAGGGAAGAGTGGCAAATCTGCTCCAATACTGACTCTCATGAATGACCAAGTGTCCTCTCCCATGCTTTCTGTCACTGACTGTGTTCATGGAAGTTGGCTAGACTGCTACAACTTTAGTAGAGGATCTTACAAAACAAAAGTTTTGGGTTCTGTTTTTTTATGTTTATTTCTTCATAGTTCTTTTAATTTCCTGTCTATGTTTGAGGGACTCCTAAAAATTTCTGGTTCTGTGATGGTACTCTTCATCTTTCTGATGTTTATTTTGAAGATGTATGTGAGTGGGTGCTTGTGTGTGTCCTCACGTGTGTGTGTGTATGTGTATGTAGCTACTCTTTCCAGTGGTAAACTCCCCTCTCTCTTCCTCTCTCTGTTTTTCTCTCTTTTCCTTTCCCCCATCTGACTTTGATCTCTTGCCTTTTCTCATGTTATGGGTTTTGAAAAGTAACAGATTAAAATTGTGCAGTCAGTCTATCAGTTTGATCCAATCTTCAGTACACTTTCTAATTAATTTTACATTTTTATTACTCTTAGTTTTCATTGAAACATATTTCCGAACAAAAAAAGCACCCTAGATTAATTGAATTAGTATATCTGAGTATGTTTCATAGATAATCTTTTTAATTTCAAATCATGTTAACTCCATCATTTGCACAGCTGTTGCCTGCCCTCCTGTAGTGAACTCAGTTTCTGAATCAGAGCAATATCTGATTAAAATGATACGTGTATAAATGGCAATGTATTTAGATCTACCCTCATTCTTGACTGTGACTTGACAGGTTGCATGTTATTGCCTAAATAAACATTAAATAGGTAAACTTCATGAGGCAGAAGCTGTTCACATTAGTCTAATCTAGTAAAGAAATCACAAATAAGGATTCATTAATTTATTCATTCATTTAATAAGTATATATTTAAATGCCTCATTCTTTGCCAGTCATGTTACAAATTATATGCTTTCTAGGACTGAACCAGTTGTAATTTTGCCTTCATGTGTGCCTGCACGTGTGCTTACTTTATATATACATATGCACACATATCTGTATAGCAATGCATTGCTTCATGACTAGATGCTGCATTCAAGGATATGCAAAATATGAGGAAAATACAAAATAAAAATATGAAAAGGACTAATGCAGTTATTTGCATGACCTAAATATAGAATTAGAGCATGCTTCAGGGATCTAATGGGATCTTAGTGGTCCATTAGATGGACAATTGGTTTAAAATTATAATGTCTCTCAAATTTTAAAAATTAAAACTTAGCTTCAACTTAAATCACATAGTAACAGCACAATGTTAGAATAACATATGGCACTACCAGATTGATTCTAAATGGCCACCTGTTCTCAATATCTATGATTTCCTCAACAGATAATTATTGGGAACCTGCTGCTTAGTACTGTATTAGGCATTAAAAGTACAAAGATCAAAAAGGAAACAAACTATCAACCTAGAATAATTCTCTTTTTTTAGTGTTTTTATCCCAACTTTATTGAGTTATAATTGACAAATAAAATTGTATATATTTATGGTTTACAATGTGGTGTTTTGGAATATATATATGTGTGTGTATATATGTATATATATCCATATATATATATGTATATATGTATTTATTACCACAATTAAGATAATTAGCATAGTCATCATCTCACGGAGTTACCTTTTTGTGTGTGGTGAGAGTATTTAAAGATCTACTCTCTCAGCAAATTTTAATTATACGGCACAGTATTATTAACTACGGCTAATGTATGTTAGATATCCAGCACTTATTCATCCTGCATAACTGAAATTTGTACTCTTTGACCAACATCTTCCCACTTTCCAACCCCCAAGACACTGACAACCATCATTTGTCCCTCTGCTATTATGTTTGACTTTTTTAGATTCTGCATATAAGTATATAAGTAAGCTCCTGTGGTATTTGTCTTTCTATGCCTGTCTTATTTCACTTAGCATAATGTTTTCGAGGTAAGTTAATGTTGTTACAAATGACAGAATTTCCTTCTTTTTTAAAGCTGAATAATATTCCCGTGTGTGTGTGTGTGTGTGTGTGTGTGCGTGTGTGTGTTATGTATATTTCCTTTATTCATTCATCTGCCAATGGAAACTTAGGCTACTATGAATAATGCTGCAATGAGCATGGGAGTGCAGATATCTCATTAAGATACTGATTTTATTTCTTTTGGATATATACCCAGTAGTGGGATTGCTGACTTATGTGATAATAATTTTTAATTTTTTGAGGGACCTCCATACTGTTTTCTACAATGGCTGTGCCAATTGGGTGCAATTTCATTCTTCTGCATTTGAATAGCCAGTCTTCCCAGCACATTCATTGAAAAGTATCCTTTCCCCATTGTGTGTTTTTGGCACCTTTGTTAACAATCAATTGATTGTAAATGTGTGGATTTTTTTTGGGCTCTCTATTCTGTTCCATTGGTCTGTATGTCTATTTTTATGCCACTATCATGCTGTTTTGATTACTATAGCTTTGTAATATATTTTGAAATTAGGTAGTGTGATGCCTCCATCTTTGTTCTTGCTGAGGATTATTTTGGCTGTTCAGAACTTTATGGTTCTTTATGAATTTTAGGATTGTTTTCTCTATTTCTGTGAAAAATGCCATTGGATTTTTAATAGAGATTGCATTGAATCTGTACTTGCTTTGGGTAGGATGGACATTTTAACAATATTAGTTCTTTAAATCCATGAACATGGGGTATCTTTTTATTTATATGTGTCTTCAATTTCTTTCATTAAAGCTTTAAGAAAAGCTAAATTTATTCCTATTTTTTTTGATACTATTGTAAATGGGATTATTTTCTTAATTTCTTTTTCAGATAGTTAATTGTGTATAGAAACACCACAGACTTTTGTATTGATTTTGTATCCTTCAAATTTGCTAAATTTGTTTACCAGTCCTAACAGTTTTTTAGTGGGGTCTTTAGGGTTTATGTGTATATATATATATATATATACACACACACACACACACACACACATATATAATTTATTTTGGATTTTTAATAGAGATTGCATTGAATCTGTACTTGCTTTGGGTAGGATGGACATTTTAACAATATTAGTTCTTTAAATCCATGAACATGGGGTATCTTTTTATTTATATGTGTCTTCAATTTCTTTCATTAAAGCTTTAAGAAAAGCTAAATTTATTCCTATTTTTTTTGATACTATTGTAAATGGGATTATTTTCTTAATTTCTTTTTCAGATAGTTAATTGTGTATAGAAACACCACAGACTTTTGTATTGATTTTGTATCCTTCAAATTTGCTAAATTTGTTTACCAGTCCTAACAGTTTTTTAGTGGGGTCTTTAGGGTTTATGTGTATATATATATATATATATATATATATATATATATATATATACACACACACACACACACACACACATATATAATTTATTATATATATATATATATATATATATATTCATGTCATCTGCAAGCAGAGGTAATTTAACTTTTTTATCAAGATCATAATGTATCCTCCAGAATGTTCAGTCATTTTCTTAGAGAAATCAGTTTTTCTGTCAATAACTTCAGTAAGATTGAAAAGAAAAACCAAAGGATCGGTATTTTTCTGATTTTGTTGGAAATACATTAACTCAGCTTTTACTCAATTTAGCATGGTGGTAAGGTGTACAGATTTTGACTTAAATAGATCCAAATTCTAACTTTGTTTTCTTAAATTACATGATGAATTTAAGCAAATTACTTAACTGAGAATATATATATTTTTTATCTCATTTGGCAAATGAGCACAATAATCACAGCAATCTAATATGGTTATTTTGAGGATCTAATAAATATTTATCTATCTATATATCTTTTTCAGTCTATCTATCTATGTGTATACTGTCATTAGCATAAAAAAAAATCCAACTGATGTTAATCCCCTTACCAGTGAGTGTTCGTTGTGGTATTTATTAACAAACCTGTGTACATTTATGTAGTGTACAAATTCAAATAAAATAGTTTTGAACTTAATAACCTGAAATGCTAGGTTTATATCATCACAATCTATTAAGTTAAAATGTGGGTGCTCTAAAATAAACAAACACAATGAAATCTCACAAGCTCATAAAAGTATAATGAGAAACACATTATGTGGTGATAAGACCTAATACTTCATGCAAATACGACATTCCACATCTCTTTGTGTTTAGGACTATGCTTGTCAGCTATGCAAATGGTAGTCATTATTTCTTAACATGCTCTGGTCTTTAAATAGTGCAAAGAAGAAAGCTCTATACTTCACTCACTTAATACATTATTGCATTGTGATTTTTAAATAAAACTAAGAAGAACTGGATTAAACTACCATCTCTGGTCAATGTCCAGAACAATTATTTAAGAGCACCTCAAGCACACTCTTTCTAGAGGGCAATAGATATTAAATAAAGTACCATGTTGAATTACATAAGCTAATTTAAACATGATAAATTAAAATCCTGCTGATGTTTTGTTCCTGAATTCTAATAATGGGTGTAAAAAAGTGTTAACTGTTATTGATAGGACACATTTATTAGTGTCTCATCAAGTACAGTGGTACTGGCTATCAAACAGGTTATGCATATTATGATAAAAAAGATATAGACATTATTTATAGCATATAAGTTCCTTTATTCTAGAAATAATAATTGTAAAGATAAGTGCAGAATACTAATTTATTAATTAAATATGTTTTAAATTCACAATTGCTGACACTTCCTGATTCTCTTTGCCTCACTGAATTTTAAATAAGAAGTGCATTTTAACCTAGAATTTTCTCAAATTCATTTACCAGTGCATTTAGCCTTCACCTAATAAAAATATTTATTTGGCTTCAGTATGAAATTTTAAAAATTTGTAGTCTAAAACTAATCTGCCAACTCAATGTCAATAATCTTCTAAGTATCTGGAAAATTAATATTTATGGAGGACAAAAGGTTACTTTTCTAACTTTGCAATTAACTATTTTCTTGTTATAAATAGAAATTAATGAATCAATGTTTATGCAATTGTCTGCTCACCAATTAAACACTTATCTTAGGAATTCATCAATGTTCTTGCTCTTCAAAGAATTGGCAATAGAGAATTCTTTTTTTCTCTCTTTTTTATAACATTTCTTCTGCCTACTTTTTTCATATTCTTCATCCTTAGTTATTTTTCCTCGTCTTGGTTGTATACTTCCTGTCCTGTGCTTTTCTTCATCCTCCTCAGCCTCCTATTCAGTGAGTGCCTAGTGATGAACTCATATACAGCAATCTAGATAGCAGAGGTGAGGACACGGCTGAGGCACAGAGGTAAAAATGTTCACAAGGTCTGATCAACCTAGTTTAAAACATTTAGAAGCTGGGAGAAAGTTTTCTTGTCCATAATCTAGGGACCCCCAAAATGTTTCCATTATATTTTTCTCAAATAAACAGACCAAGCTGTTTCATGTCATTGGCAGTTTCACTGAAGCAGGACCAGAGAGTGAAGAGCTTGAAAGAACAAGAGCAGCACGGGGGACTGTCCAGGTGTGCAAATGATAGAAGCTCAGCCCACCATTGACATAATGCTAGTGAATCTGGGAAAGGCAGGGAATACAGAGGGAATAGAAAGAAAAGTCACTGCAGAATTCGGCAAGAGAAGAAAAGACAGAAATGAATCATAGATTGGGAATGGAGTAAATGCACATTTATGCCTTCTTTCTCCGCTGCTTTTTTAAAAAGCACATACATCACCTGATGGTTATCTGAACGAGAGCCCGACTGAAGAGGATGACAATCAAACTAAGCTAAGCAGACAAGTAAAATCGCTATAGGGAACAGTCCTGAAACGGGCTTTATGATTTAGCATAGATATGTCTTTTTTCTTAAAAGAAACAATCTTGGCTTATATTTTATTCATAGAAGCCATTCTTTACTCTGTTGCCTTGAGTGATTTTGGCTGAGTGTAGATGTGAGTGTAGTAGCTTTAAATTCACCTGTGCCCTTGAAACAGCAGCTTGCAGTACATTCAACATTGTTACACTGGCTGCTGCTAGTTTGCTCTCTTTGCGAGCCTCTTATGAATCTCTTCTTCAGGAAATTATGTTCTGGTGCTATGATTGAATTAACACATCGCCTAAATGTATATACACACACACACAAACACACGCACGTCTCAGAGGGAACGTCTAAATAACTCAAGAACAGCAAAAAGGCATACTCTGTATAAAGAGCATTTAAAAGTCTAACATTTTTTATTTATCCTGGTAGGGAAGGAAGGTGCAGGGATTTATTAATAATGAATGAACATGATGTATATTAAATACAAAGTTAAATTGTATATTTTCTTTCAGATAGAAATATTAAATATAATCTTCCTGATTTTGCCTCCCGCATGAAATAATAATTATTGTCTGCCCAAAATGTAATGTTCATTTGTACATTTGTACATTCTGAATTTAAAGATAGAAGTACATTCCCAGGAAGAATTTTAGCTGTATTTCTCAACCTTATCTTCACCTTGAAATCCTTATAGAGCTTTAAAAATACTGAAACCTGAATTCCATCCTGGGAAATTCTGATTTAAAATCTCACTGGTGAACCTCACGCATAACCAAGGTAGAGAATTATGTATTAAGTATCAGGGGCTATCTGTGGCTAGAAAAAAATCTCTTTTCCAAACTCACTCAAAAATAGGATAGGATGCAGGAGGGCAGTTCCTTTTGCACTTTAAATATGAAATCAATCATTCAATTTTCAATTCCGATACTGCATAGTCCTGGTAATGAATTAATCTGGGCCACCCCTACTTTGAGAAAATGTAGCCTACATAGAAGAACAGGGATTTTGTAACCAGAAACTTCAACTGGAGTCTTGGCTCTGGTCATTTACCTGCTGACATAGTTTGGAAAATTATTGAATCTGGTGCTCCTTCAGTATGAAATAGGCAAAGTCAAGTGAAAGTGACCAAAATCAAGTCCACTCACTTGATATTCTGTCAATAGCTCGATAAAGACTGCAGAGAAGGTTGGCAGTTTTAAGAGAAGAAAATGATTTTTTAAAAAAACACATAGCAGAACATTTTTGTTTAATAACTGCTGTCCAACTTAAAATTGTTACCTGTGAGAGCTATGAGATTATTCCAAAGATGCTGCTGCTACTGAAAAAATTTTCAAATTCACAAGTGAATTTTTTTTTCCAAAATTTAAGACACATGAGGCAGAATGGAAATATAATGCAATTGCAAAGTACTAGGGATACAAACCCGAGAAAAACAAACAAGTTTCCCAACTTCATAGAGTTTACCTTTTAGAGGAAGACAGATTTTGATCATGTAATCCTATAGATAACTAGAACTCATAAAATGACTACATATAGAAGGGAAACAAATGTGGATAATGGCACCCGTTTACAAGGCAATGAAAGTTGTCCAATGACAGAGATGATTGGACCCTGGACTAGGGCGGTGTGGTGGAGACAGAGAATAATAAGTTTGTATGAACTATTTAGGAGGGAGAGCCAATAGGATTTGAATATAAAGGAGATATATGTATGTACGATTTTATTTTTATTATTTTTTAAAATTTTTAATTAGCATGTTCGTTGTTGCAAATCATATTTATTCTCTATGTCCCTTCTCCAATCTCCCCCACTCCTCTCCCCCTCCCCCTCTAATAACCATAGATTTGTTCTCTCCATCTGATAGATTAACTGTTCCTCTGCTGGTTTGTTTCCAAGATGATCTGTCCAGTACTGAGACAGGTGTGATCAAGTCCTCCCCTATTATAGTAAATTGGATGCTTCTTCCATTACTCTGGAGTGTGCTTTGTGGAGAGAGAGGACCTCTTCCGTTTTTTTTTTTTTTTTTTTTTTTTTTTTTTGCTTTACTTGTTTGGTCTCTGCTCGTGCCTCTCCTTGTGTCAATGCTGCTGAGAGTCTGGCATGCCATCTGCACAGTGGCTGTGACTGCTGCTATAGAAACTAGCCTCTTTTCCAGCAGCCATGGCAATTGTGGTGGCTATGGTGGGCTACCCACATGAAAATGGTGTTTTTGATGTGCTATTTATCTAGTTGTAGCTGGGTTCAGCTTTTCCTGGATCCATGCTTCAGGGCCATGGTGGGGCCCGGGGCAGTGATGGCAGCTTGCCTAGTTGAGGCTGTGTTCTGCTTCCCCTGGCTCCACACCTCATTCTAAAATGATGTGGAGCAGTTAGAGGGGAGAAGGAGAAGGGAAGGAGGAGAGGAAATAGGGTGGGAGAGGGAAAAGGAGGGGGAGTATAATTGAGGCCCATGGCCTCCCTTCATTCTGGCAGGGGAGACCAGGGGGCTTCCAGTGACAGCTGGGGTGTTGCTGGGCTGGTTGTGGATGTCAGGGGGCTGTGACTGAAGCCCTCAGCCCCCCACTGCCCTGGCTTGCGACCTGGGGTTCTTCCTGAGATGGTTCAGTGGTCATTGCTAGGCTGGTTGTGGATGTCGGGGGTGTGTGGCTGAGATCCTTAACTCTTCCCCCTTCCTGGCTTGGGATCTCAAGGGGCTTCCAGTCCTTCCAGGTTTTAGAGGTGTTCTTTGGTGGTGTTAAACCTTTACCAGTTAATGTCAAACTTTGTCTCTGATCTGTGGGTATTTTGTTTTTTCTTTCAGTTCTGTGTTAGATTATTCTGTTCCCACTGCTTAAAGTCGGCACTGGAACTAATTTGTTGTCCTTTGCTTACTTCTAAAATGGAGAAACTTCCTGTGGGGACCAGCACTTGAGCCCTGTGGTTGAGCTAAATTGCTGTTTTGCTGCTGATTCTCTAGGGAAGCCTTTTTGTGCAGCTCAGATTTTAATGGTTGACTTTGTAGGTGCTTCCAGGTCTTGTGAGGTTGGGTACACCTGGGTTGTGTGGAAACTCCAGTCTGGGCCCTAGTCTCCCAAGCAAACTGCATCCCCTGCGGTTCCACACTCCTGACCACTCTCCACTGAATGGGCTTGCGCTGATTGGAGGGCAGATCAGCTGTCCATGCTGTGTCCCAGTGTTCCCTTCGTGGGCCTGTCTCCCCCACTGCCCACACTCCAAACACCTCCCATAGGACAGGTCATGTGTCAGTTGTTCTCTGTGATGACTCACTGGCCTCTGAGTGGCTCCTTTTTTCAGTTGTCTGCGGCTCCTTGCTCCTATGTGGGTCCACAGGAATTCTGCTCATGGTCTTGCTGGCCTGGGGCCCACCAAAGCCCTCTTCTCCCCTGCCACCTCCAAGCAACTTCATAAGAAGGGCAGGGCAGCAGCTTTTGCCAGCTGTTGCATTGTGTGTTCATCAGCTCCAGCCTTGAAGTGACCAGAGCTCGAAATGGCGGAAGCAGTTCTTTCTTTCTCTCATCTTGTCTTGTCCTGCCTTCATGAAATCCCATATGTACTATTTTAGAGGTAAAGTCAACAGAACTTGAAAGAGAAGCTTGTGTATGATCTGAGAGTATTTCAAAAAGTTTGCAGAAGAATAGAATTAAAGGGTAATACAAATCTTTTCTATGAACTTTTTGAAGTCCCCTGTGTATATATCTGACTTGAGCAACCAGACAAATAATGCTGCTAGTCAAGAAAATTGGGAGTGCTAAATAAATCTCTTATTTGGGGTGGAGGATCACATTTTGAATATGTTGAGTTTGAGATGTCTTTGGGTTATCTAAGATGAGACGTCAGGTAAGCAGCTGGAGAGATGACTCAGTCCCACAGAGGCGAGATGTGGGCAGCAAACATATATGAGTCATTGACTATAGATGGTCAGGTGGCCAAGAAGCCATTAGTGTTGGAGGTCATATTCAGAGAAAGCAAACAGTGAGTGAGAAGAGTTCCTTTTCACAAGTTTTTATCAAGGGCTCCCTGTGACAGCATTGTCTGCTAGTCATACTGGTGGTTGCACAAAATAACATAATTTAATCCACAGGTCCTCATTTTTAGAGGTTGCTTAGAAGTGAAAGTAAAGCTGCTTTTCAAGAAATGTCTCTTGCACATACTTGACAGTCCTAGAAGATAAGCCAGACTTTCTAAATGGCCCTTTACTAAGGAGAGAGTCAGTGTCTGTGTGCAGAATGATCAAGTGGGAGTCCCAGATTAAAAACGTTGAAGATTTTCCTGCTATTTCAGTTGCAGACCCAGTCCACAATCCTGAGGCTTTCACTCCCTAAAAAAAATTATCTGAGATTTTGCCAAGATAGTCTCCTTTAAAAATAATTTTCATGTTTGTCAGCTGCAGTTTGTAATCTAAAATTTAATTAGGGTTTCTAACGCTCCCTTGAATCTCTAAAAATCTTAGCAGCTTTAAAGACATTTGAGGCTTACCAGTTCTGCCCATCTTACTGCAGAGAAAAGAGTGAGAAAGCAATGATGAATGATTTTTCCTATGTTAGGCAACTCCCTTTACTCCATAATGCAGAAGACACCTGCTTTTTAGTTAAAATTCTATTTCTATAACCTTTGGTAGAATAGTCGAATCTGTACTATTCAGGGACAACAAGTCAATTTAAAACTCTAACAAGTAAAGTTTAATCCATCATTTCTTAAATTTAATCTTACCCTTCAGGTTCAACAGTGCCTTGATAATCTGAGTTCCAAATAGAGTGCAGGAAGCAATTAAGGGATAATGTTGTTGTGAATCAGGCACAATGCTCAGAATTGAAAGACCCTGGTTTCTATTCACTCCACCCAACACACAGTATTTGTTTATGAACTGAACACTGTGGCAACCAGAAATATTTCTTAACTTCCCTAACTACGTATATTTCTTATAAAGATTTGGTCTTTTTTGTTGTTTCTGATGTTGATGGACTTTTAAATTTTGTGGTGAAATATGTCAGACATTCAGATAAGAATAAAGTATTATACAAAGTCTTATAATGAACATCAGTTTTCATTAAGTGTGCTAACATTAAAAGATAATTGTTTTAGATAACTTTTTAAGAAATTAAGCATTAGGGATAGAGTTGAGGTCCCTCTTCTACCTTTCCCCTGTACCATTTCCTTCCTAAGGAATACAGTGTACCTTAGAGAAATGTTTTTTTAGACTAAAGTTTTCCCAGGCCCTCACCTGTGACTGTAGTGAGGAAGATCAGAGAGTGTGCTAAATCTACAGGTACTGGCCCTGCATACGATAAAACTAATGGTTTCTATACATGTACTCTATACTTTTATTACATTTGTTTCTTGATATAGATTATAAAATTATTCACGTTTACTATCACATTGCTAAATTGTTCTCTGAAGTGATTGGACAAACTTATACTCCCAAGAGCATTTGATGGAAGTCCTTACTTTTCCATATTTTTGCCAACACCTAATATTTTCTTTTTGTGGGTTTGCTCAATTTTATCTCAGATTTTCATAGCTTCTTTGGTACCACTACAATTGTCACTGTTATCATCTCTTTGAACACCACCAGATCCCTGATTCTTTTCGTGTGAGCAGTTCTTAAACACTTAGGTACAATGGAATGGGCCAGATACTATGTGACATAGTGGCTGCTGCAATCTAGTATATAACTGTGCATAGTCAAAATAACGGAGTAAATTCTTTAATTTATTTCACTAACTATATGTTAGCTAAATGGTAGCACTATGAAAAATTATAATTCTGATTCAATAATAAAAAATAAAAGGATGGTTTCTAGTTCCATACATGTTGCTACAAATGATAGGATATCTTTTTCTTTTTTTTTTTCAACAGCTGAATGGTATTCTACTGTGTATATATACCACATTTTTTTTTTATCCATTTGTCCATTGATGGGCATGGGCATTTAGGTTGATTCCATCTCTTGGGTGTTGTGAAAACCATCATATTAAATGAAGTAAGTCAGGCACAGAAAGACAAATACCACATGCTCTCAGTCATACATGGAACCTAAAAAAAAAAAGGTGGCTCTCATAGAAGTAGAGAGTAGAATAATGATTACCAGAGGCTGGAAGGGGAGGGTGGTTGGATGGAAGTGAAGTGTTAGACTAATGGGTACAAAATTATGCTATCTACCCTAAGTGAATCATTGTGCAGTATATGCATGTATTGGAACAAAACACTGTACCCCACAAATATGACCATGTACATGTTAAAACAAACAAACAAAAAAAACATGTGCAGGAAAGACAAAGAAAAAGAAAGAAAGGAACTGAACTCAGCAGGGTTAAATATTGGCCCTAAGTCACATGAGTGGTAGGGTAGGTCTTGAACCTAATGCCTTTGGATTCTTAGTCCCATACACTTGCCACTATATCACACAGCCCTCAAATACTTAATTAATGAAAGGAATGCCTATAGGAATGCTTTAACAATCCAGGATTATTCAGTCTGGAAAAATTAAGGCTAAAGAGGGATAGACTAGGATAAGGCAAGGAAAAATTACCTCTTGCTGGTGACATGCCTAATAACCACCTTCTACCTTTGTCCTTCTTATAGAAAAGGCATAGGCTACCTCATACATCAAAAAGTAAGCACTGGAGGCCATCTGCCTCGCCTTCAGGATATCTTTCCCACCAGACTGAAATTTGCTTGCTTATAATGATGGCATTGGAGAGCACTGTCTTCCCTTTGGCTCAAGTTTCTCTTACAGTTCTAGAATCACTATTTCCACAGTCACTGAATTAGATTATCTTCAATCACTTCCTCTCCATTGCCCCAACACCAAACATTAGCCAAATTATCAATTCTAATTGATTCATTCATTCAATAAGTATTTAAGATCCAATCATGTGCCACCCAAAAGAAACACTTCTTGACATAGCAGCCTGCATAATCATTTGTGTTTTACCTGTGCATCTCCCTTGGTAGACTCAAAGAAACCCTTGGGCTGGCCTGTCTCTTATACATCTCTATTTTCCCAGGATCTAGCACACCCACAGCAAACAACAAGCCTTAAGGAAATATTTAAAGGGAAAGAAAGAGACAACTCATCACCCTTCTTCATGCTGTAGCTACTTAGTCTCGCATGGTCATCTTTTCTCTGACCCCCGCTATTGATCCCAAGCTTTCCATAATTTGCCCATCTTTCTCAGAGATACCTATAAAATACAGATCTGAATATGTCTTACCTCTGTTGAAAAAAGACTTTTAAAAAATTTAAAAAATAAAAATAAAAGGATGGTATAATTTTTGACAAGAACACATCAGATTTACTATGAACTTCAAATGGGATACACAAAATTCTACCCTTGTTTGGGTCAGATACATGGCATTTGACCACACTGGTAAACTAGGAAATTGGTCAAATTATTAAATGATTCTTTAGCTCCTGCTAGTCTCTCTTCAACCTTTCCTAATTTGATGCAATTTTAGAATTAAAAGTAATATACTAGCAATCCTGCCCAAGCTTCTTATTTAAAATTTATAAATGTTTTTTTTTCAAATTATGAAGCCCAGAGGGGTAAAATGCCTTGATGAAATCACATAACAATCTTTTCCTTTTAACTTCTTTTACCAGATTTTTTTGGCAACCTAGGACCCTGCAGTGCAGTGTCCCACCAAAACATGCTGCCCTCTTGCCCGAAGAACAGCTCAAGCCTTTCCCGACCCACTCATTTTCTCTAACATCTCACCTATTTCATATCTATTATTTCAGGACTTTCCTTCTTGCTAACCAATCTGGTAAACTAATTAAACCAGTGCTGAGACAATGGCTTAATGCCCTATCCATCCACAGCAATATGGCCCAAGAGGGAACGTTTTCAGCCAGTTTCTTTTCAAACCTCTAAAAATATTACTCTATAAGTATCAACCTAATCTTCTTAAATGGAGGGGGAAAAATAGAAATCATTTTAGCGTCTTTTTAAATTTTAATTAGCTTAGGTACCTTTAAGAAAACTTCTCCACCATTATCCACCCCAGAAAGGCCTGAGACAATCACACTTGCCATTTAAATTCAGACATAATCGCAGCACACTAATGGAACTAAGCAAATATGAAGGTAATAGTTTGTTTTTAATGCCTATTAAATATTGTTAAATTCTAATGAAACATTTTACGAAATATATGTGACATTCAAATGAACACCAAATGATTTCATTTCACACCAGTCAATATTAAATTAACTCCATGTTATGTGAAAATGTTAAACATTACTGAAATAAGCAATAAAGGAAAATTATACCGTAATCTCGCAAACACATCATGGCTGGAAATTTGTTATTAAAAAAAGGATTAAGGCAAATATTGTAAAACTGTTTTAAAGTCAATTATTTTTTAAAAATTAGAGGGAAATACCATTACACTAGTAGTTCCATTACATATTTTAAATTAATGAACAAATGAAACACAGTAAAACGTAGGCAGTATAAACAAAGTCCTGTTTGTACAATGCAGTGCTTATTAAAGATTATTTAAGTGGTATACTAAAATCTTAACAACATATAGAGTTTATAAATGGTAACCTTTAGAATTATGTTTCAAAATTAAAAGTTGAAATAATTAACTGAAGTGACTGCTAACCTAGTCAGATCTGAATTTGTAATATACACATGTGATTGGTCATCTGATATCAATATTTAAATTGTTTCAAAGTGTGGACTCAATAAAAATTTTCTTTAGTCTTTCTACCCATTTCCTTTGTGTGCATATGTTCATTCAAATTAAATGTGTATTTGAATATTACCAATAAATGACCCAAGTGATCAGTTAAAGTCCTCAGAGAGTAACACCATAATTACTATACTATAATATTTTGATTATTTTGACTTCATACTCAAGAGATGTTTATAGGTTACTTGATTAATGGGCGATTTTGATTAAGATTGATTCTATGATAAACTTAAGGTTACCCAGTACTTTTTTTCTTCAAGCAATACTTCACACACACACACTTAGCTGAGTGCCTGTTCTACACCATGTTGGGACACAGAAATAGGAGATTCTCAAGGAAGCCACAGCTTAATGTGGAAGACAGACAAGCAGGGACATAGCATATGGCCTGCTGTGCTTAGGGACATTAGCAGAACATTATGATAGCCCAGAGGAACAGTGTATGTTGGATCTGGGGCAGCAGTCACTTTCTGGGGAAAGTGTTGTGTGGGTTGAGTCTTTAAAGACAAATTGGGTGGGTAGGGATGCGGGCAACAGCCTATGGAACCACACAGCAGCAGCAGCAGCCAGCACGCTGTGCGCTGTGATCAGGAGACCATACTGCCCAGTGTAAGTTGTGACACGAGCTCGGGTGGAGTGAGAGAGAAGTGTCTGGGAAGGAAGCTTAAAAGCCAGATCATAAGGGTCCTCACATCGTGGTGAGGAATTAGGGCTTGATGATCAGGCAGACAAGTCCTTAGAAAAATGTAAACAGGGAAGTGACATTAACAAATTTGTTTTTCAGAAAGCTCATTCTAGCTGCCTCATTGTCGTTATTTCCTACAGTTGGAAGAGTTAAGTGCACATAGGGGATGCTTTGTGGGTGATCACTCCACACTTACCTGTGACTGCAGAGGAAGAGTCTGAGCCCGTGCTAAACTTATGGGTACCCGTCCTGTGTATATATGTTAAACTACAACAATTAAAAAAATGACGTGAGCTTGTTTAGTTTTTTGTTTCTCCCACCTAAGTGTGGAGGGAAACTGAGAGTTCATAAATACAGCTGGAAGTTCACTTAGGAATCTTAAGCTGTGGTCCCCAGACCACATCCAGCCCACTGTCTGATTTTGTAAATAGAGTTTTACTGAAACCCAGCCACACTCTCATTCTTTTACAAATTGTCTGTGGCTGTTTTTGCACTACAATGGCAGAATATTACAAAAGAGACCATATGGCATGCAAAGCCTAAAAATACTTACAATCTGGCCCCGTACAGAGAAAGTCTGCCAACCCCTGACTTAAGAGATCACTTCATTTAAAACAGAGGGGTTTTTTTTTTTTTTGGTTTTGTGTGTGTGCTTTTCCCCTCATATTTCCACTCTTTTTGCTCTTTATTCCTTCTTATGCCTCAACACTTCCACTGTACCTGGGATGGTTTGCTGTCTGCCTGAAGTGCTTCTCTTAGCATAGCTTCAGTGAAAGCCTGCCATAATGACCCTTTTCGCTATGGTTTGTCTGAAAACTTACTTTTTTCACCAACCTTCATGAAATGTTCTCTAGGTTGTAATCATTCTAATTTAGTGCATTAAAAAGATTATTCCACTATCTTCGTTCTTATTTTGCTGTAAAGAAGTCAGCTGTCAGTCTAACTCTTGCTCTTTTGAGGGTAATCTCTCTTTAATTGCTCACCTCTGTCCTCTCTTGAGATTTTTTTCTTAGCCTTTTTTTTCCTTCCAGCAGTTTCAATGAAATATGTTTAATTGTAGATATCTTTTAAATTAACCTGTATGGGATTTGTGGGCTTCTGTTATATATAGATTGCTGTCTTTCAGATCTTAAAAATTCTTCACTGCTATCTCTTCAGACATATCAGCCATCCCACAGTCTCTTTTATCTCTGTCTAGGACTCTGATTATATTTCTTGTTATGGTGCCATCTATGGTAATTAATCTCCCTTGTGTATAGTCCTCTGTGGGTCTTTTTGGGTTGAACTGTAAATAGATACCAGTCATCATAGATGCCAAGTCTGTCTTTAGCTATCTTTATTTTGTTATTAAGCCCACTCACAGAGATTTTAATTATGTTTTTCTCCAAAGAAATTTTTTTTTCAAACCTGCTATGTCACTTTTTACAGTTCTCTGTCCTCTGCAGTTATCTTGAAGTTGGTCCTTCATTGATTTTAACATTGTCAACACAGTTATTTTATAATCAGTGCCTAATTATTTCAATATCTGATGTCTTTGCCTTTTGCTGTGTTTCTGGTTCCTATTGCTTCCTTTTTCTGCTTTTTCTCATAATCTACCATGCATATCCACCTAGTTAACATTTTGATGTGATGTACATTCTCTTTGAAAAACTGTTTTTAGAGCTAACCAACAAACGTTTCTCAAAGTGATTGTTTATTGCTGCATCAAATTCAAGACTTGAAACAGACAATTCAACACATAACTAACTCTACCCATAACTAACTCTACCCAGGCTGGACTATTTCACTTTACCCTTAGGCGAAGGGAAAACTCTTTAGATTCTCAGTTTACCAAGAAATCATCATATTAGGCTTCCCAGATTAGATGAATTCTGACTTTGATTTTGGTCTCATTCTCAGTAGGCCTCTGACAGGAAATCAAATACTTTCAGGACAAAATCAGTTTCTTTGGCTGGCATAAATCTCCAAGTTTTTGTTGTTTCTTCCCTATTGGCCTGATAATTCCTTACTGTCTTGTTGTCTGTGTGATGGTCTGAAGTTTTTTTGTAATACTTTATCCAATTTTTTTAGTTGTTTTCAGCAGGAGAGCCCAATAACTGAGCCCTCCCATTAGCAGAAACAGGAAGTCTTCTGCACACACATATTAAAAGTGAGAATAATATGTTAAAAGAGGCCTTAAATAAAAACCTGACTTTCTGCTAAGGACAGTGATTCCTCTGCTGCCTTGGTGGGGCAGGGAGAGGTTTCTCCCTTCTCAACCCTTCTGTGGACTTAATGGGCAGTATCCAGGCTCTGTGCCCTTTTTGCTCCAACATGGTACAAAGTCTGGGCTGAAATAACTAGTTGAGGACATTTTTGTCCACAAAGGGCTGTGGCTATAGCAGGTAACCAGAATGCTAAGAACCCCTTGCTGGTACTCTGGTAGACTGCAAAACTGTCAGTTCATTGTAGCTTTCAAACAAGATGTGGAGCCTATTTCTGCATCCTTTGAATCTGGGTTGCTTTTATCTTTTACAATGCTACTGAAAGGATGGTGTATATGTTCTAAGCAGAATCTTAAAAATCTATGGGCACATTCACTCTTATTTTTGGATCCCTGTGATCTTCACACGAACAAACCAGAAATAGGTTACTGGAGGATATGAGACCATGTGGAAAGATGTCTTACTCACACCAGCCAGAAAGCCTAGCAACTGACCACAGATCCATGAGCGATCTTGCCTGAGATAAACTGAGATCAGCCAAGTCTGGACCAAACTAGAAGAGCCACTAAGCCAAGCCCACCCCAGACTGCAAACCAGTGAATTCATGAACTGTATAACTGGTTGTTGTTTTAAGCTACTAAATTTAGAGAAGGATAGGTTTGCAAAAAATTTAACACATACAGTTATATTACTTTATTAAAATTATTCTTGTTAAAGCCATTAATAATCTCTTAATTGTCAAATCAATGAGCATTTTTCAGCCCTTATCCAATGAAACCATTTTACGACGTCTGACAGTGTTAATTACACTTGAAAAATCTATAATCTCCTGGTTTCTGTGACAATGTACCTTCTTGCTTCCACTGAAACTTCTGTATTGTTTATTCTTCATTTCCTTTGTGGAATTTATTTCTTCTTATTTTTTCTGTAAATATTAGCATTTACCAGGTTTTAATCTTCTTCCCATTTCTTTTCTATTCACAAACTCCTCTGTTGGTTCTTCTTCACTTTTTTCTTTCAATTACCACCTGTATGGTTATGATAACATAACCTACACCTTTATACAAAACCTCTTCCTGCATTACGGGCTCAAATATGGAAGCTGACATTTAGATGACCGTTAGATATATGTCCCCAGGCATTAAGATTCAGCATATGCCAAAGTATATAATCATGTTCTCCTCTGCCCTCTGCTGGCTGGCTGGCTACTCCTCTATTTCACACAGTGTCACAGCAAGTCACCCAGCAACCTGCTAGAGAAACCTAGACGTAACACTAGACTCCGTAATCTTCATCATATTTGTGTCTCTTGATTTTTCTTGCTCTGCCCTAATTCAGGCCTTCCTTTTCTCTCTCCTAAGACTCTTAACTAGTCTCCCTACCTCCAGTTTGTTTCTGGTATCCATTCTAAACTTAGCTGCCAAAATAAGTTATTGAACAACAACAGCAACAATGATTTTCAGAGGCTTAGCATTTACTGCAGAAGATTTGGCAAATAATAGACACATATGCTACCACGATTTTTTTTCTCTGCCTCTGACGGTCATCATCAAGTGATTTCTGCATGATTTTCACGGTAGAATCCAACTCTACACAGACAGCCCTACTATTGGATGGGAAATAGCCTTAAAACTGAAATCTATTTGCCTTAGAATTGTCAAAGATGAACAGAGCTGGACTTTGAAGTGGTAAGAACAGATTTTAATCAGTAATATACTATTACAATAGGGAGGAGAATCCAGCATGAACTATTCTCAACTTTGATTTATCCAGAGGTGACTTAGCCTTTCAAAGAGAGAATGAAGAAATAGGAAGGGGAGTTGAGCCAGGGCTCAGAGAGAGTGAGGGACGTGAAAACTTCCAGAGGTTGGTCAGTATACATGCTGATTAGCACAGCTGTATCTGTTAGCTGGCAATGATCAAAGTTAGGCTTCTAACCTCTTGCAGAAGCTGGAAGACCAAGGCCTATCTTTCTTAATAATTATATTTCAAAGGAATGGCTTTCAGGTCCTTGAGAAAGACACTCTTGAGTTGTAGGAGATGCATATACATCTCAAAGAAACAATAAAAAAGATCACTGTTGTAAGCCCTTTTTAGTAAATGCTCTGGTAAAAGGTTATCAGAAACCTATTGTCAGGTGTTGAATGCTAGAACAAACCATCAATTCTTTTTTTTTAGCAGCCTTAAGATTTCATGGGCAGGCCCAGTTGAGAAGAGGGCTCAGAGGAGCCTGGCTGGAGTCAGGTGAAAAAGATAATTTTTGCCAGGATTAAAAATTCTAAACTCCATGACAGTGGATTATAAGAACAGGATAAGTACTCATTATGTACTTCCTGATTGTTCCAGTTAATTATATTACTACATAGCAAATGACCCCAAAACTCAGTGGCTTATGGTCACAATGATAATTTACTTTGCTCCCAAGTTATAATTTAGGCAGGGCTCAGCAGGGAAGGCTTATTTTATTGATTAAGCAAGTGTTAATGCCAGCCCAGATTCAAGAAGTGGGGGCGGGGAGGGCTTACCTGTTGATGTGAAGTGTCAAAGAATG
This sequence comes from Galeopterus variegatus, assembly GCF_000696425.1. Classification (NCBI taxonomy): domain Eukaryota; kingdom Metazoa; phylum Chordata; class Mammalia; order Dermoptera; family Cynocephalidae; genus Galeopterus; species Galeopterus variegatus. Next base: position 123,226 of record NW_007726451.1, on the reverse strand, counting down.
TGTGACCATTTTTAATCTACCACACTGAGCACCTGAATGGATGGAGTGATAAATCAATGAAAAGCTCTCCACTGACTTTTCTCTGTCTAATCTTCTGAATTAAATTTTCCATTCCTTCCTGAAGATTTTACGCAAAAATAAAAATCAAGCAAAAATCTAACCACTTGTTGTCTTCGTCATACATCATCCCTTCTTTTTGCTTCTCTATTCTTACTTCTTTCTTTACCAAAAATGTCCATTCCTTCTTCCACTATTTATTCTATTTACCACTATACATCTTTTAAGATTCAACTCAGTTTTCTTTCAGACATCCTTTTATGAAACATCTTGAGTGGGTTAAATGCTACACCTCTGTGACCCTGTCAAACCCTTTATGGACCCCTGTAAATATATCTGCATATAATTTCACACTGTGTGATATGTCTGTTTACTTCATTAGAATTCTGTGAAGTCAAGTACTGGATATTAAACATCTTTATATCCTCAGCATTTAGCATAGGACCTGACAATTATAGCCACTGAGTGGGTTTACAATAAAAACAAACAAACAAACAAAAAACAATTAAAAGAATACACTGACCTCCCCAAACCCCAACATTTCATGTGGGCTCAACATCATCTGAGAATTGGTCATTCATTTGGGATTATGACTCCAAAATAACTAAGGGTTATAGGCAATTTGCTTTTTTCTCTGGAGGAAATGCCTGAGGAGTCCTACTCTTTGTGGGCATGTATATGTTGCCTGACAAAGGATTATGAAATCAGGTTCACTGTTTTGTCCCGTTCTGTCTGGTGCTATGCTTACAGTGCCTAGGCAGCTTGATTTTCCTGGGCAAGAGTATACCATGCTGTAATAATTCAGAAGCTGTTTTTGTGATCTTGAAACATATGGTGTTAGCTCAAATTTATCTTGGGAAAAGCTGGTCAGGAAGAGAAACTGCTGAAGAGCTGAAATCTCTCCCAGCAGCTAAGGAAATGATGGAGGGGCACTGGCGTCCTTCCTCTGGGAGCTCAGGCTCTCTGCCAGTTTGTGGTCCATATGCTGAACCCAGAGAGCTGCTTCAGTTCTAATAATGATTACCTCAAGTTGAGTGGGGCTGATATTCCCCCAGGGGGCTCACTGTTTCAAACATACCTAAATGCATCCGTTAGAAAGAACAGCCTCAGAAAAGTGGATTCGCACTTCTAAGAAAAGGGTTTGTTTTTATTCTTCCTAGTTACAGTTGCAAGTTGGCTTGTTCAGAAGGTTTTGCTTTTGCACCACACTAAGGTGTAGTTGAGTATGACATTTACTCTGGGGAGAGTTCACAATACCAAATGTGACAACAGATAGCAACAGAGAAAATGCCAAGTGACTCAGGGCTCATCTCTCATACAAAAATTTGCAATGGGACCAAGACCATCCTAAATGAATAGCAACCTGAAATTTCAGTGTGAATTTCACTCCATGATTCATCATTTCATTATAGTAGACTGAATTTGAACCAACAAATAGATTGTCCAGGGAATAAGAATTCCTACTTGACTTGTTTTATGGGTTCTTTTGAAATATTTGCTTCATCTACTTAGGCAATGCCAGAAACTAGAAATGCTAGATCCCTAGATCATTATAGGTGCCTTCCCTTCCCTTCCTTTCTCTTTCTCTCTCTTTCTGCATAGATAGATAGATAGAAGAGATAGTTACATATGTGTGTGTGTGTTCACATCTCTTTTTTTAAAACATAAGTAAGACATAAAAGTGTGAAGAGGAATTCTACTCACCCAGAAGTAACATTGCCAGTGTGCATCCCTTAAATGACGTTCAGGATATAGCTCTATGCATATTTAAAATCTGTAGTCCCTGGGTCTTATTCTGGTTTCTTTTATTTTTATTACCTCTCTTTCAGTGGGATAGGGATGGGGGGTAGAATTCTACCTGGAGTAGCTGTTTCAAATATCGTCCACAAGTGGTGAGGATTTTGTCAGAGGAAAGGTGGGGGGTGGGAGTTTGGGGGGGACACTTGTCATGGAACAAACCTAAACCTTCAGTTCAGGTTTGCTGTCTCAGATACACTCTCACAAAATCTGTTATGTCCTCTGACTTGGGGACATCTCTCCATTCAAAGTTTGTCCTTCAGGGTGGCACTGTGGCCCACAGCAAATTTCTGTGATATGATGAGATGACCAGTGCTTCCACTTCTTATTCTGTCCAACCATCTCCCTGTGCTAAGAAGCAGGATTGAAGGCCATAAAAATGTCACAACAGCATGTTTCCACTGTAAGACGCCCTCTCCCGCTCTGGTTTGTAGATGTGGGTCTGTACCTGGATCACTCTCTAGATCACTCTCAGACCATCCACACTTGTAGACCTTGTCAACACTCTCCACAAAGTATCACCAAGTCATCTTTTCAGAACCATGTCACTCTCTTTGAGGTCTGCAGTTGTCCAAAGTATGAGAGAATAAATATCAGCTTTAAGTACACATTTGGGTCCAGATTTTAGTATCTGACAGAGATCCTTTTAGTTTTAGGTTTGAAGTTAGGGTTCTTTCTTTGCTATGTGAAAAAGTTTTGTTTCCCCTTCCCCCAGGTGTGTTTATATATGTTTAGTGAGGCTTAAAGGGAGAAAATAGAATAAAAATGGCTTAAATCTGCCACTTTTCACTGATGCCCTAACAATTTGCTTTGAAATTGTTTTCAAGAATGGACTAAAGAAGAAAAGTTAACAACCACAACTATGACAAAAATGTTTCTAGTTATACTTTGCTGGAGGCAAAGGCTTCATTTTGTTGTCATTTGACCTGCAGCTCAGTTCGGTTTCTCTCCTCTTTGAGAATACATGTACAACTCTCCTTCATTGTGTTGTCTGGTGTTATAGCTTGTTTGTTGTTTAGTACTAAAAGTAACATTCTGTTAGAAGTGCAAGCTGAATATTGTCACAGTGGTGCTGTATCATCAACTTCCTAGTCATCCTGACTCCAGCAAGCTAGGGACGCTACTGCTAATAAGAACCATGACCGCCTATGGAGTGCATCCATCACTCCAGGCGCTCTGCTAAGGGCCTCTATACATTTTAATATTTTCAGCAGTCTGGGACTTGTCTGCTATACCCACATCTTTAAAATAAAGAAACTGAGCCTCAGAAAGCTTAAATAATTTGTGCTAGTTCATCACACTAATGAGTGCTGAACTCTCTCTGTTTGACTCAGAAGTCTATATTCTTGAACACAATCCAAACTGCTACCAAATAACTCACTTTCCAAACATTTTGTGTCCATTATCCTCTCATTAATTTGTTCATTTTATTGCTCATTTCTGGGACGGTCTTGCCACTCCTCTTAGCATAAAACATCTCATCCATTCTTAAAGAGCTCGCTTATATCTCATCTTGTATCTGACCCTTCCCCTGATTATCCATCATGAAGTAGTGTTCTTCTGTACTACTAGGGTATGTCTGTTTTTAACACTTATTTTTAATGTACCAGTTCATCTTGGAAATATATTTATTACCTTTCATTCTCAGAGTTTACTTCACGTTCTCCCATCATACCAGGTACAAGTCTGTTTTTTATTTTTGTTTTTGTTTTCAGCACTTAAATTAAATATACAGTGTGAAAAAAAGAAGGCATGATACAATGAAAAATAATGTAGCATTTGATGAAAGAAGAACTAAATCCAAGTCTAGCATTTAGTAGCTGTGTAATATTAAAAAACGGGACAGGAATCACTGGGCCTCAATATCACCATCTGTAAGAATGATCATTGTTATAAAATTACTTGTTTTACCTTTTATTGAGTTTTTAAGAGAGAATCAAATACAATAATAGGTATGGAAGTGTTTTATAACTCATAACTCGTAAAGGGCTATGTAACTGTATTTTGTCATTGCCTGAAAAACTGTTGATTAATCGGCTGATTACTTAATTGACTTTTAAGAAGGTATATAATGAGCAGTAAAAGAAATTCAAAGCTGAGACTATGAACCTAAAATATGGCTGCAGAAGTTGTGACACTGTCTTTTCTTCAGCTGAAGTTACCTGTTTCCACATTGCCTCCAGGTGTTTTCAGCACCCATTAATATAAAAGCTAGAAGATAAAAACCAGAAAAAAATTGTAGAGGTAAGGTGAAAGTCTAGCTAGAATTTGTTGAAGCAAACCAAGATAAGCAAAGATCCCTGTTAGAGGGGCGTAGAAGACTTGTGAAAACTGTTACAGTGACTAACTACACAGAGAAATAAAGTTGCTCAAAAGATATGTAATATGAGTGTTCCTGTTGCATCAGCCAACATGAATTCAATCACATATACATAATTGTGTGAATCACAAAACAATATTGTAAACATCAACAATGAGCTACAAGTTGATTTAATATCAGAAATATACTTAGTGAAGAACTATACTATATTATTACTTTATACTATTACTTGCCCATGATAAAAGATAATTAAAATTTAAAAAATTATATTTTTAATACAGATTTTTAAGTGTATAATAGTTATGTAAAGTTTATTTATTTTGCTTTGGCAAGAAACTAGATCTGGAGACATTGCAATAATCTGGTGTCACAAAATGCCTAGGAAATAGTACATTTTTAATAAATATTTGTCGAGTGAATAAGTGAATGGCAGTTATTCACATAAATGGAAAAGCCTTGTGGATAAAAGATATGGCTAAAACTGATTCTTTTGACCCATGTAAGTTCAGGGTTATTAATTACATGTATTTTTAAAAATTTGAATTTTAGGGAACTGAATAAAATGCTAACTAACATTTTCATTGCTTTGCAAAATAAATGTGTTGTCCTTTATAAGAGTATAATTATTGCATCTTGTGTTTTCATGTAGACACATATGAAAACCACTTTAATGTTTTTCTTTTTAACTTTCTAACAATGAAGAAACTCTTCTGTGCTCATGAAATATATAGTTTCAAAATTATTTTATGAAATTGAAAGGTTAGTTTACAGATTAAAAGTGTCATATATATCACAGTGTGATTTCTTTTAACACTAAATGGGAGGCCTTTAAGGCATGCCTACTTTTTTCAGGGGCATCAATTAACTTTGAGTTATTGAGAAATGAGTTGTGGGTGATGGAGTTCAAGTTTGTGTTAAATGTAAGGAGAAAAACATTCATACAGTAGGTTTAATCACTGCTACTTTACACAGTGATGTGCAAATTAAAATCAAGAACATGTCATTTAAATAGGCTTAAGAGTTATTCTGAGTTAGAAATATGACAGCAGCTGACCTTTATTGTTATGCTTTACTGCAACAAAAGCTCTGTGGATGTTATTCAATTTCTAGTGTGAATTGACTGTAGGTGATAAAAGAAGTCAAATATCTGGACTGAGATATATATTTTACGGGATAGAAAAATTACTTTCTTACCTTCAGCAAATTTTCTCATTGATCACAAGAATCAAAGGCAATCTTCAATCCTCTAACTTGCAACAGGTGGCAAACTATTCAATTGTAATCCTTAAAATGAAATGTAAGTGTGATATTCTACAAGTAAAATTAGAAGGTTCTGTTGAATTGTGAGCTTCTTTTCTGATTAATTTGGGGGCATAAATCCCTTGGATCTTTTTTGAAATAGTAGCTCCATTAGTGTTTACTGAAGTCAACAGAATTTAATTATCTGAATTTAAATGTAATAGAATTACTCACACAATTAATTTAATTTAAGTCGTTTTACTTAACTAACAGTGATAAACCCAGCATTAAAATGGCAAAGAAATAAGTATACTAGAGTTCAGCAAACATCTTCTGCAAAAGGCCAGATAGTAAATATTTTAACTTACAGTGTCAAAAAGCTAAATTGAAGATATTACAGCAATTTAAAATGTAACCATTTAAAGACAAAAGAAACAAGTCTTAGCTCACAATCCATACAAAAATAGGCAGTGGGCACTTTGGTTTATGTGCTTTAGTTTGCTGCTCCCTGAAATTGATTTTTGTGCAATAAATTTGAAGATTTTGTTCACATAGATAACCTAAATATTTATGTAGATTTGGTCCTTCCCGATGCAAATTTGCATAAAAAATGGAAGTCAGGTGATGGATTGAAATCAATTTCTTGTAGAGTAAACAATCAAAACTAATTGTTTACTTATGCCTTTATCTTGCCATACAAGTTAGCAAAGTTTGGGAGCCATGTGGGTAATGTGGATAATAGGAGTTAAGTCTGAAGCCTCTACTGAGAATGACGTCATTGGGAGTCTAATGTGTGCCTTAGAGAATGGATAGATTTAGATAAAGGAAAAATCTCATTCCTGGCAGTAGGAGGAAAGTCATATGCAATGAGCATGAAGGTGAGTTAGTCAGAGCCAGAGCAAGCAGTGGTGCTCACTCTATAGACAGAGCAGACCATTGACCAGTGGTGCTCACTCTATAGACAGAGCAGACCATTGACGTAAGAGCATCGGGCACTGGGAAACTTAGACACAAGTCAGATCTATTCAGGAAACTGTTATTACCCTTTCCCAAAAGGAATTCTCTACTTCTAACTGAACAAAATATGCAATAAAATACACATGAGCAACAGAAGTTAATTAACTTTAATTCATTTATTTCTGTATTTCAAATGAGATTAGTTTGTGGAACATTCATATTTCCTTGTCAAAAGAGCCACATGCCATTTCTAGACAGTAAAATATCTTATATGTATAGCATCCAGTGGCATAAAAGTAAAATTAAAAAAAAAAATGTGAGCAAGGCCCTCAACCTGTCTTAGCATCTTCATGTGTCAGGTGAAGAGGTATTATCTAATGATTGCCAGTGACCTTTTTATCTTTACAATGCCAGGAAGCCATTAAATTTCTATAAGTTCAGTATTTAAATTCCAAAATTACTCACTGACCCACTGAAGGCACACAGGTGCAAACATATGTACTGATTCAATACGCAGACCCATATGAAAATCAGTGTGGATCAGGAAATGAGCATGATTTGCTCAATGACCAACAGGTTGATAGGACGTCAACACTTATTACATTTTTTAGACTTACCTACTTAATAAAACAAAAGGGTGTTAGATATTTTGTGTGTCCTGGAAGCTTAATAAAAGTATTACTAAGACATTCAGGTTTCTATGAACCAAGAAAGCTTGGTAATCTCTGAGATTATCTATAAATCATTTCTGGGTCATGTCTTTCTGGTACATTTGACTTTTTTAAAGTTCGTTAACCCAAATATTAAATATATCTATCATAGAAGTTGTGATTCAAAAATTCAATCATATTTGCTTTCAATTTGCAGTGTTCTAGCCAAAAACTGACAGAGGCATATAAAGCAACTCTTAACCTGTAAGAGAAACTTCTTAAAGAACCATGTGAAACCTAAAGCAGAATTATTTTCATAATAATATGGTAATAGCAGGGCAGAAAAAGGGGGGATTTTAGTTATACTCAGGAGAGATTATATTCATTATAGTCTTTTTAATACTATATTTCCTCTTATTCCTATATATAAGATGAAAATTTAAAAGTGTAGGGTGAGTGTTAGGTGGAGAAAGAGCATGAGCAGAGGGGAATCATTAAGGATTAAACACCTGAGCAGACCATCTGCATAAAACAGTGAGGGTGAGATTGTGTTATTGAATATGATCCTTGGTTAGGTGGTCATTAAGAGGAGAAAGCAGATGTGACCAGGGAGTAAACTGGCCTTTCCATGTAGGTATGAGCAATACTTTAAAGGAAAAGAAAACTTCAGACTTATTTCAATGTACTGGTTGTCAAAGACAAGATTGAGCATGCTACTGTAGAAAAACATATGTCATCATAAGCAATTATACTTGGTATATGTTGAAAAACTTAAGTCAGCACAAATTAAAATGTGGGCTAAAGTAACAAATACAAAAAATAAAAAAATATAGTCATTGCTTCCTAAGTAGACAAAGAAACCTACCTCTTTTTAGTAGCATGATGCAACACGAAGGACAGGGGCAAAGGTATAGATGTTCACCCATAAAGAGCCACAGAAACAGAAAATCAACAACAGTGAAAAGGTTGGTGTTTTAAGAATTGATATTTGGTAGCCCAGAGCCCGACTAGGAGAAAACATAGGGGAAACAATTCATGATGTTGATTTGTGCAAGGATTTTTTGGGTAAGTAATCAAAAGCACAGGCAACAAAAAGCAGAAATGGGCAAATGGGATTGTACCAAACTTAAAAGCTTCTGCATGACAAAAGAAACAATCAACATAGTGAAGAGATAACCTTTAGAATGAGAGAAAATACTTGCAAACTATGATTCTGAAAAGGGGTTAATATCCAGAATACGTTGGGAACTCAAACAACTCAATAGCAGAAAAACAAATAATCTGATCAAAAAATGGGCAAGATATGAAATCAACCTGTGACTCTCAAAGAATAAATGGATAAAGAAAATGTGATACAAATACACAATGGAATACTATTCAGCCATAAAAAAGAATGAAATACTGTCATTTGTGGTGACATGGATGTACTTAGAGGACATTATAAGTGAAATAAGCCAGGCAGAAAAGGACAAATCCCACATGATCTCACTCATTTGTGGAATCTAAAAAAGCTTACGTCATAAAAGTACAGAGCAGAATAGTGGTTACCAGAGGCTGGGGAAGGTGTGGAGGAGGGGCAGATGGGGAAAGATTGGTGAACAGGTAGAAAATTACAGTTAGACAGGAGGAATAAACTCTGGTGTTCTATTGCACAGTAGTAGTTAACTATTGTTAACAATATTGTATTATATATTTCAAAATAACTAAAAAAGAATGTTGAATGTTTTTACCATAAAGAAATAATAAATGTGTGAGGTGATGGATATGCTAATTACCCTTATTTGATCATTACACAATGTATATAAACATCACATTGTAGCCCATAAATATATATAATTATTAGGTGTCAATAATAAAGTGTAAAAAAAACCAGATTGATCTTAATAGCATGCAGAAAGACTCTAAGGAACCCCCATGGATGGTAAATTCCTATGGTATTAATGTGAGTAGATGCATCCAGTCCCTTGAGGATAAATGCACATCTAAGGGAAAGTATAATGAACCAGACTCCTAAATTCAAATGCCATCAGGACAGGATGGGCAACAAGAATGAGAGGATGTGGGTTGTATGAAAGGGCGGTGAATGTTGGTTGGCCAAAATGTATCAGCAAATCCCAAGCTTTTTGGAAAGATTGCCAGGTGGGAAGGAGGTGCCAGTATTGTCAGATCATCTAACTTCTTAGATGAGCCAGAAATCTGAGTTTTGTTTTATATACCTCTTTCTAAAAGACATCACTAATCCTAATATACAAAGATTAGTGGTTGAAAAAAAGATTTTTATTATACAAAATAAAATGTGTGTGTGTGTGCATCTGTGCAGAGAGAGAAGGAGCAAGTACAACTACATCGCCAATGCTTATAAAGTTTTTTGTTTTTGTTTTTTTCTTTTTTAATGTCTCCCAAGCTACCTGTAAGACAGGAGTTTCACAGCAGGCTGCTGACCATGGACCCACTGTTGTCTGAGAATTCTTGGTGATTTTACCAAATTAAAGTGCATTAAAATGAAGACTGTTTAGGGAAAGCCTTCAGAGAGAAATTATATATATAATCCCTAAGGGCATTGCTATACTGGAGGCCTGTATGAATAATGCTAGAGAATGACAAAGCTACTCATGAATATGGGTTGTTATAATCAACATATTCTGTATAGGAAGGCAAGATAAAGTGCCGGGGAGTATTAAAAATTTTCTATCATGAATATTTTCAAGTTTTCTAATGCTTTGTGTTTGAAGTTCTGGAAACATTTTGTATGAAACATTTCATTTCCTAAAATTATCAGATAATATGTTATCAATGTAATCCAGAGTATGTATGAGTGTGGTACACTGCAAAAAAAATGGCCAAAAAAAAAAATTCTTCCAATTTTTGTATAATAAATGTGACTTTGCCAACCCCCCATCAAGAAGTAGTCAATTTCTAAAACCCCTTGAAACTTGGTTGGCCTTGTGACTTGCTTTGACAATTAGAATTAGATGGATGTGATATTTCAAACCTGGCACTCTAAGTGGCCTTGCAGCCTCTGCTCCTGTTTTCTTAGAATGCTGCCTGATATTACCATGAGAAAAAAATAGATTTTAGCCTTCTTAAGGATAAGAAATCATGTGGAAGAATCCCCAGCTAATAGGCAGCACCGACCATCAGATGCAGGAGTGAGGCTCTCTTGGAGTATGAACCCCTTGCTGAGCGACCAGCTGACCGACACCATACGAGTGGGCATAGGAGAGATTTGCAGAAGAATTACCCAAACACACTCAGCCCAATTGCCAACCCTTGAGATTTAGAGCTAATAAAGGACTATTGTTGTAATCCATGGAGTTTCAGGATAGTTAGTTGCATGGCAAAAGATGACAAAAGATAACTAATGCAATGAGTATATATCAGGAGTAACAAACTTTTTCTGAAATGGCTGGATAGTAAATATTTTAGGTTTGTGGGTCATACAGTTTCTTACACAACTACTCTGTTGCTGTAGTACAAAAGCATACATACATAATATGGAAACAAATGAGCATGGCTGTGTTTTAATAAAACTTTATTTACAAACAGAGGTGGACAATACACAGGCTGTACTTTGCTGAACTCTGGCACAGGTACATATGCTTTATCTATATATACACACTGAATATGTGTTTTTATATGCTTTCAAGAAATGTACAAATATGTGAAGAGTTTTATGATTGAGTAAATGCTTAAGTGGAGATGACTGGGAGAATGAACAAGTAAATACTTAAGTAGAGAATGGGGAGAAGGAAGACAGTAGATAGTTTAGAGATAGCCCATGTCAAAAGTAATGGAAGCCTAATCAGGGACAAAGATCTTAATAAGTTTATTATATACATATATGTGTACATATACATATGCATACACATATAAATATACGTACTTGTTATGGGTAAATGTATCGCCCAAAAGTTCATGTGTTGGAAGCTTAATCTTCATTGTAACAGTGTTAAGAATATGCGAAGTCCAATTATGGTATTTGAAAGGTGGGGCCTTTGAGAGCTGATTGGATCGTGAGGATTATGTCCTAATGAATGGATTAATCCACTCGTGGAGTAATGAGTTATCATGGGTGTGTATTGGTGGCTTTATAAAGAACACATGAGAGAGCTCTTGCCATTTGATCTCCACCTAATACCTTGCATTGCCATGGACACTGTAGAGAGTTCACATCCAGAAGAAGGCCATCATCAGATGTGCCCCTGGACCATGGACTTCCCAGTCTCCAAAACTGTAAGAAATAAACCTCTTTTCTTTATAAAGTGCCCATTTTCAGGTATCGTGTTATAAGCAACAGAAATGAACTAATACCATATACATACATGTACACATATGCATACACGTATCCACACATGTATGTATGTATATTTTATTCTCGGTTTCTCTAAGAGATATTGCTAGCATATTTATTCTTTATTTGTGGCAATGGTTCACTTCAGATATGATAGATACCTAGTTTATATTGTTTTGAAATTTGTAATAAGATTTTAGAATAAATAAATCAATGAATGTCCATTTCGTACCTGGTATTTCTGAAGTTCAAATTCATTCCCTTGGTTCTCTCTCTTAAAAATTGTAATAGAAGGTTTTTCTCAAGAAGAATGTCTCCCTGATTTAGAAATTATACTTTTGTGAAAATAACCACTTTGATAGCAAGGAGACAGCCAGTCTGGTGGAGATTAAACTGAGGCAGCTGTGTACCAATGTGGTTGACATCAGTTGGCCATGTTATCAAGACCCAAGATGTTGTAACGATTTCTTTATATAAATAAAGGTGAAAATAGTAATAAAACTGTTACAATATGACTATCAGAGAAACCTTAACAATCTTTTCCACTTAATAAATGTTCTCTTAACTCCATGTTATTGTGTCTCTGATTCCAGTTAAAGATCAAGTTTTAAAAATATGGAGACTTCAGATCTGTATCTGTATTAAATTCTAATGTGAAGATCTTTGCTAGAATGCTTTGAAAGAGATTAGAAATATCGATTCTCATTTAAGTACTCTTAGAGCACCAAAATCTCACTAATGAAGAATTTCTTTAGATAATGACTCCTATTGGCTTGTTAACAAACTATATCATAGATATGCAATACATTAATCCCTCAATATACATGACCTGAAATCCATGAATTATGAAAGTATTACTTCGCTTTCTACCTATAATTGATTAAAGAGTGACATTAATGAAATGTTCAGTTCTTGCTCAAAGTTCATATGAGCATAATTTTTAAAGTAATTATAGGGCTCCAAAACTTATTAAAACAATATTTGACTTTCCTAGGATAGAAAATAGAGGTATAATTGAGTCACCTTAAATGGGAGAGATTGTACATAGAAAATAAAGCTTCTGCTGCTACCTGGAACAGTTTTTTGAATAGAACTTGTTATGGTTGAATTCCTGTTGTCATTCAGATCTCAGCCTGAATACCATCTTTGGGGAGAGATCATTTTTTCATTACTGTTTTAGGTAGTGGTCTCCAGAAATTAAACTTTGGGACAGAAATGTTCATGAAAGAAGTTTATTAGAGAATACCCTTGAAATTAACACCTGTGGGAGAGTGAAGGGCTTAGACTGAGCAGAGAAATGTCATCAAAATGAAGGCCTCACCAGATCTGTCTTTCTAACCAGGAGTTCTGGAGCTAGGATGTAGCTATAGAATTATCTCAATGGTTAAGAATTCATATCCTCTCATCAGTCAGTCATAAGATGAGAGGTGGGGGCATAACCATGGTGTCTTAGCTCTCCTTGGCTGAGGACAATTCCTAGAAGAAGGCTCTGGTTGGGAGCTATCAGTCAAAAATACTCCCAAAAGTTTGGGGAGCAAGAGCCTCAGTCCTGAAGGGGATAATGAATGGCATACAACAGCATCCACTGCATTTCACTCCTGCATTATTCAGATCCTCGTGATTCACATGTTAAGTTCTGGAACTAGTGTCTCTACAACTCCTTGGAAAACACACAAATGGAAGGTAAATAAGAAGAGCTACAGCTCATGTACTGAAACTAGTCTGAAGTACTAAATGATACTCAGTGTTTCCCTCCTCATTATTATCTCTAGAACCTAGAGATAGTGCCTCTGCTAATCCAGGAAGCTTACTGACTGGGTTGTTGCAGAACATCATACGTGATGGGTCTGGGCTCTTATTCACCATAAGCTTCTCAGAACTTGCGCATTGCTCTCATTCTGTTAACATAAAAATTTGGCAAGAGAGAATCAAGAGATGCCTGAAAAATCACCAGGTGAATCATGTAGGGCCATGCAAATTCTCCCCTGTCCCTGTTGTCTAACATTAGCTGCTCATTCTTCTGATGATCAAGGTAAACTACCTCTCCAGAATGATGCCTTATTTCTTGTCTGCTGGCCTGTTGGTGTAGTGGATTGAATTATGTCCCCCCAAAACTCATTGAAGCTTGAATTGTGTTACCCAAGTTTTACATATTAGAAACTTGGTCTCCACAGTGACTGTTGAGAAGGTGGGAAATCCTATTATGGTAGAGGGTGGAGCCTTGAAGAGGTGATTGGATTGTAGGACTGTGCAGTAGCGAATGGATTAAAAATGGTGGTCAGGGTTGTGATGCTGAGGGCTTTAAAAGAAGAGAGTGTCTGTCTCTCACTCTATCTACTCTCTCTGCTTCCACCATCTTGCAATGTGAGACCCCTGAGTCACTGCCACCACCACCAGATGGAATTTGGACTTCCTAGTCCCAGAGATTGTAAACAATAAATTTTGTTTTATTTATAAATCACCCAGTTCCAGGTATTTTGTTGTAAGCAGCAGAAACAGACTAATACAGTTGCTATGAGGAGATCAGACCAAAGTGAGTTGGTGGCAGCCATAGCTTAAATTTTAATGGGGCTCTTGTAGTCTTCTGGGATCTAGGATCTTTAAACCTACAGAGTTACGAATTGTGGGGACTGGAAGTGCAAATTCCCTAAGTGGGTCACTGGGAGAAATGTAAGTGGGAACATCTCTTAGTTCCCATATCCATGTATTACACCTGTTGAGGACATGGGTATACATGATGGTCCCTGATGTACGTGAAGTTCAGCTTGTGTCCTGGAAAATGGAGTCCCATCCTCTGTGTGTCACTTCCAAGCTGGAGTCTCAGTTTTGCCTTTTAAGGCTCTTCTATTGCTCCATAAGGCTAGAAGATTTTGAGTGCTGTAGTGATAAAGTTAAGATCCCATGGCTATCTGCCACATCTCCTTTGCTGAAGTGTGGATTACTTGGTTCAATATGATGTTACATGGGATGCATGCTGATATATCAAACACTCTTTAGTCCATTGTATAATGGTGCTGACAGGGTTCCTGTGAGCAAGAAAGGAAAATCCATTCTTGTTATATGGAAAATTCCAGTCAAGATGTGTTTCTGCTCTTTTCAGGGTGAAAGTGATCTAATGAGGTCAACATGCTACCAACTGGCGGATTGTTTCCACAAAGAATGGTGCCATATTGGAGGTGGAGCATTGGGCTCTGTTATTGTTTAATAACAATTAAATCTGTTTAGTGGGAGTCCATACTATGGGGTCTATGCATAGATTCCTTCCCTGCCACTGTGACTTCTCTAGGTATTTGCCTAATATGTCAGCACTCAGATGGCACACGAGAGAGGCTGGCTGACTTCAACTTGCTTGATTAATTCCCATTTTACATTGGATGCTCTTTGGTGATTGCTAACCTGTGACATAAAGATGGTCACACATTGTGACCGTTCCCATAGATCCATCCACATATATATTTCCAATATGTCCTTTATCTCAGTCATTTAATTTTTCTCTTTCCAAGCCTCTGACCAATCAGGCCATTTACCACAGCCTAGTGGTGTTTATATATTCTTATCTTGGGCAGCTTCTCTTTCCACACTAAAAGGAAAACTTGGTACATCTCCTGAAGCTCTGACCACTGGGAGGATTTACTCATACAGCTGTTTTTTAGGGTCATTTTTGTTTCCATCCACATATTGAATGAACCCACCTGTGGAACAAGCTCAGCCACCTTCCTCCTCTGTCAGATGGTCATCAGGTTCCTCTTCATGTAGGTGCGAGCTGAGGGAGGAACTTGGGTGTAATAGTGATGGAGGACACGAGGTCTGGGCTACCTGATTATGCATCATACTGTGCCCTTTGTCCCTGCTCTTGCTCAATTCCAGATGCACAATTCCATATTATAATGGATTTCTGCTGGGCCTGCCCACCTTATGTCTTGGTGTGTCTCTCAGAATTTGGTTCATGTTGACAAGTCTGGTTACATAATCACTTGATATCTCATGGTTGGCTGACCCATAGCTCCTAAGAACTGTTTCGTGAGTAGAGAAAAATTATCCACTGCACATGACATGATCTTGCACCAGAACCCTAGGGGCCTATGTTGTGATTCTCCTGTTAGGGCTTGTCTAATTCTGCTCCAGGATCCAGAGAGGAAACTCTGCATCCTTTCCCAGCACTGATACATGTAATAATATAGAATTAGTTGGGTCATATAACCCAAATAGTAGAACCACTTGCTCCTGAACCTGCTAAAGAGCTATTTTATGTTCTAGTTTTCACTGAAAACTGGCAGCCTTTGCTGTCACACAGTAACAGATACAAAAATTATTCCCAAGTGTAAAATATGCTGTCTTTAGAATCCAAATTGGTGCAGCACTTTGTCTTTTAATTTTGGGGGGCTGTTCTAACATGGGCCAGACCATTGGACTCCTAAAATTTCATGGGGCTTATATGCCATTTTCTGTGGCACATGTGTCTTTCCAAGGCCTATAAAGCATCTGTAGCGTCTTGTTACTCTGGTCCAATTAACACGATATCATTGATAGAGTGAGCCAATTTGCAGATTGTCTGGATACTGAATCAGTTCTGTAGAATATCTAGATGATTCAGATTTCTTCTTACTAATTATGAATAAGAGGAATGAGGAAGTAACCTAGCTTTGGGTCAAAATAGTAAATAGTAGGGTGTGTTAGTCTACTTGGGCTGCTGTAAGAAAATAATAGGCTGGGTGGCTTAAAAAAACAGACATTTATTTCTCACATTTCTAAAGTCTGGAGAGTCCAAGATTAAGGTGCCCATAGATTTGCTTTTTGGGGAGGGCTCTTTTCCTGGCTTGCAGACAGTCGCTTTCTCTCTGTGTCTTCACATGGTGGAAGGAGAGAGCTCAAGCCTCTCTTTGTCTTCTCATAAGAACACTAATCCCATCATGAGGGCCCCATCCTCATGACTTCATCTAAACCTAATTTCTTCCTAAAGGTCCCACCTTCAAATACCATCACATTGAGGGTTAGAAATTCAACATATGAATTTTTGGGAGACATAAACATTCAGTTCATAACGTGGGGGAATTTCCATAAAGATCTTCTTTATTGACAAAAAGAGAGTCATAAAGGAAAAAAACCCTTTTTGCAATCCCAGTCACCATCTCTTCATACTCTACCCTCTTCCCATCCTCCCCTCACATATGATCAGTGTCTGATGCTGTGGCAGCTACTTTGTGGCAATGTAACAACAAACACAGAGACAAAAGGGTCAATGCACTAAAAAGGATGGAAAGATAAAAATATCCTGGGGTTTTGATGATATCTTTAAGCTGCAGAAACTTTCTAGCATTTTTGTGTTAAGAATATTTTTTCTTATTTGAGCTTAAACCATTTGTATTACTTAAGGTAACAATAGTTTCTGTAAAAAATTGTGAAACATCAGTATCTTGATACTATAAAAATTACATCTCTCTAATAGCTAGAATGGGGGTTCCAGCTGGGTTTTTCTTCTCTAGACAATGATTCTTGAACTAAGTCTTCTTTCAAGCTTTGGCTCCACCATCTTCAAAATCTATCTTCCAAAGTCACCCTGGGTTCACCTCAATTCCAGCTTTAGGAAATGGAAAAAAGAACATGGAGAAACATGAATGTGAAGTTTTTAATGGATTACACCTAGAACCAGGTCATATCATTACTCTTAAATGCAAAAAACAATGTGAAATTGTTTTTCTATAAAAAGGCAGAAAAGGGTGTGATGATTAGCTGAGAGTGTCACAGTTCATTTTTGCATTCCTTGAATATCCCTTTCCTCCCCTTATCCACACATCAAACACTTTCATCCCCTCTAAAGAGAAGCTGCTCAAAGCCTCATCCAGCCACTGCCTCCAGCTCAAAGTTCAGAATTTTCAGGTGAGGTGAACTATTTTCTTTCAATCCCAGATGTGACAACCTTTAAACCAAAAGTAAATTTTTTTCTGTACATACAGTGATGGATTTAGCAGGTAATAACTGAAGTGAGAAGTCTTATTCAGGAAAGAAAGAATGGAGACACACATCAATTCCTGGTCCATAGCTTTATGAAATGTTGTGGGAAAGGAGTCATGAAGACTTCCTAAATTGGGGGCAGAAACGGATCTTAATCAGATCCTGATTCTTCCCTCTGTCAGAAATTCCTTTTGTTTATTTTTCTCTGTGGTCCCTGACTCTACTCTTCATGGTGGTATCTGCAGGGATGTTGAGCACACACGTAGGAGAAGAACATCTCTCACAGTATGCTTCCTGTTCATGGAAGATCATAAGCCCAAGAGTGGTTTTCAGGCTTTATGTGAGAAAGGCTTTTTTAAAGAATAAGTTTATGAAGATTTTGACAATCTAATTCCTCTGGAAACTTAGTAGGCCTACGACATGTTTTATTCCAGTCAATTTTATGTACCTTTAATCTCACCCACAGCTTTTCCTAGACATATTTCTCAAGTCTAGTCAATTTCTTCACTTGTTTGCCTTCATGCTTTATATTTCTGATAATGGTGGTGGTGTTGGGGCTTTCTGGCATAGTAGCTTTGGGTGAGATGGCCACAGCCTTAATTTGGTCTTTGCTTTAGGACTGAATATAAATTGTCTTTTATCATTCAAAATCTCTTTTGGTCATATCTATATTACTGTTTGTGATCTAAGCAGTAAGCTTTTGTAACTATTTGGAACACTCAAATCTGAACTCTTTTAATTCCTTTTTATTTCTATCAACAATTTAGCCAATTCTTTCCTGGATAAACTTTTTCTTATTCTACTGTCTGAAACACACAATTACTATTACCCTTTTCAACCATTTTCTCCAGAGCTACATGCTCAACAGGAACGTTGTCTGCTTCCCAAGTTACTGTGCATAACAGTTTTACCAAACAGTTTATAATTACACTACATGGGTTCCCATTTGGCCTGCTCCTAACATCAGGTCCCCTGGTGCTTGCCACCTAACCATTAACCCACTGAAGCATAGTTTCTGTGTTTGTTATGACAGCACTCTATTTCTTGTTCCATTTTGCTTCAGGCTTGTCAATGCTATCTTCTACAAAACACCCCCAAATCTTACTGGATTTACATGCACAAAAAAATACTTCTTGTTCATGTCAATGTTCCTGGTCTTTCTTTCAAGGGATCATTCGGATGCCAAGTGCTTTTTATTTTATGGTTTCAAAAGATGATTCCAAGGATGTTTGAGAAGGTGAGCATCTTCATTTTAGCACACTGCAATGGGAAAAAAAAGGATTTTGTGTGCAAGTTTTTATGGTTGAGTGGTTGAGGAATCAAAATTGTGCATGTTACTTCTGACTAATTTCTATTGGCTGGGACTCGGTTTAACTATGCATTCACAAAGAGGAGAAAGGAAGGGAATGGATTAGGTGGTCAGCTAGCAGGCCCTATCTCTTCTGAACTGATCACCCCTATCCAGAGAAGCCTGCCTCCATTTCCCCAGGTAGTCATTCTCTCCCATTACCACATTTATTTCTTTCATACTATGTACTACTATCAGAATGATCAGGTTTATTTCTTATTTTTGCTTGTTTACTCCCTACCTTTTCCTCGTAATACAACAGTTTTATGAAAGTAAAGATCTTGTCTATCTTTCACAGCTCAATATATCCCCTTTACCTAAAACAGTGCCTGACTCATAGCACGAATTCAGTGCATAACCATTTAACATATGAATTGATTATTTGCTTTGCTCTATTTCACATCCAAGATTGTATTTCTAAACTAAAACAAGCCTTGCAAATGTTTTATGTGACCGTACTATAGGATCTTGCTTATATCTGTGCAAATTCTGAGTTCTAGAGAAACAATTCAAATGCTGTTGTGTATTATTGATAGATGCATACTTTCATACACAAACATGTATGTGTGTATGTGTGTGTATACGTATGCACATACATACATATGTATGTGTGTATCTATGTAAGTATATATAGACAGTAGCAATATACCAGCCTCCTTAGTATGTATAATCTTCCTGACTCTTCACTCTGGGTGAGGTCTTATCAGTGTTTGATTAAGAGGCAGTCTTGTTTTCTTTTCTTTCTTTGTTAATAATTCCGTCTCTCAGAGAAACAATTATCCTACAATATAACATTAAAAATGTCTGATCGATTAAGTAAAAATTTCACTTTATCTTCTCTTTCTTAGGTAGGGAAGAAATGTGTTTTATAAAATGAGTGTTTGCCTGAGTTGATTGAATTTCCCATGGTTACAAAGAAAGAATCTAGTTTGCCAAAATGACTTGGAACTGATTTTTTTTTTCCTGTTTTGCTGTTTGTCCTTAGCACCTGCTTAGATTTATGTCTATCTCTCTATTGATTGTTCTCCCTTAGTTTTTTTTCTCTAAGATGGCTATGTCATGATTCTAAAAACCCACATGGCTCTACACATCAAAATGGGTTAGCACAGTTATAGATCAGTGACCAAGGCTCCAAAGTCTATTAAATTAATATCTATCCTAGGCAAATAAAATGTTTATATTTTCTAACAAAATATGTGCTGAAGCTAAGCACACACATCTGATGGATCATTTGCTCTTCTGTTTGTTGTTTTTCTTTTAATTACCCAAATTTTCAGAAATTATATTTAAAAATATGTAGGCAAAAGACTCCAAATACACAAATGAAAGTCTTTGGAAGAAATATTACATCCTGAAAGCTCCTAATTTTTATTTTTTTTAGTGTAACTTAGATACTTTAAAACAGAGGTCAGATTAACTCCTGACATAACCCAGGTATTTAAAATTGTTTCCTAGTACTAAAGACATGAACACACATGTAATTTCCATCACGTAAAGCTGTTCTGGTATCATTGTGATGGCCTACTGTACTTCTGCAAATTATTTTATCTTCCTTGCTGCTTTGTGAGTCTTCTTGTCAATGCCATGTCTCTGATAATGTCACTTTGAATAGTGGTTGTGTGAATGCTTGGAATTACTGATAATTTCCACAGACGGTATCTTGTAGTAAAGTAGTAAGAGAATATTTTTCCATTCTGTGCAAATGTCTTACAGTGACTGATTTTCTGCAAGATGGCTTTCTTGGCATCCAGTGCGAGAATTCTAGTCCCAACAGAAAACTATACACAAATTAGAAATGGAAGAAAAAGTTTCTTAAAATAGAACTGTATTGGAAGATGTATTCTCTCTTAACAAGTTTCTAAACTAATGGTTTTCTATAATCACTAATTAATAATAATTATCATAACTCCAAAAACAGTATTTCTGAGGTAACAGAATTTAAAGGCCTTTGTCTTGATAATTTTTATATTACTTTATTTGTATACTATAACTCATAGGGAATAAAGACCACCTGTTTGACAGTCTATTGTTTGGTCTAATTAAGGGTTTACAAGTCTGAATTTCTTAAAATATTAAAACTCAAGTGTTAAAAATAAGTAAGAGAAAGGAGAAACAAGGAAGATGACAGGAAAGACAATAAAGAAGGAATAATAAAAAGGATTTGGGATTGGTTATGGCTTTATTTATTCATTTATTTTATTTTATTTTTTAGGAGCTAGCCATAAGGTTGATCATGTGTCATATAGTTAGAAAATTAAAGTCTATATCTTAAAAATCATGCACCCAAATTTCAAAATATACTATTCTAACAATGACTCAGATAGATAGGCAGATAGATATGAATAAACAAAATCCTTTTTGACTTAAATCAAGATGCTTTTATGCATTATCATTTGATCATAAACTCAAAATGTACTCTAAAATGCTAATTTCTAGAAAATATAATGCCTGAGGCAACTTTACAATACTTGTGATTTGTGTTATTACTGTCTTACTTATAATTTCAAAAGACTTCTAGAACATTTCTGGTCAGTCTTTTTGAGAAAACTGAACATACAAAATTTTAAAAAAGAAATTATCTTTTAAAAAAGAATATGTTAATATATTCTCATCTCTGTTTGGAGGGAAAAATTGAAGAAACTTTATTTTATTCCAAATTATTGTATACATACATATCTTGATTGGTGTAAGTTTTTGAGATTATACAAGATTAGTATTTTTGTAATTATTATTTTTAACCGAATAACCCAGGATACCAGGATACCCATCATTTTTCATGTTCCTAGTTTTCTCTTTTACCAAGCTATTTCCCAGATTCATATATGGACCCTCTTTGGATATTTATCTCTGAAAAATAAATCTGTTTATTTTCATATGTGTGTGTGTCTTAACTTATATAAATGAAATGTGACAGGAAAGAAAAATGTGGATTTGTGAATCTGGAGTAGGATCAAAGAATCATAGTACTTATAGATCAAACTTAGATGCCAACAGGGGGAATACAAATGGATTAAACAGACAGCTATAATCTAATAGACTGTGGTGAACTTGAAAGCCTATGCCTGCTCAAAAGGAGAGTGTATTTGCAAAGGTTAAGCAAGTAGTTTCCTTGCCGAAATGGGGAACAGATCATACCAACATAAGAAAAGAAGTCAGAAATGTAATTTTCATTGTTGTCTCAGTTAAATGTAAGTAAGTAATTTAAATTATTAAAAAATACACAAACCATATAAAATACATCTCTGGGAGATATGTGGCCTACCAATAGCCAGTTTTAAACCTATGTATAGATCCAATGTAAGAATTACAAATTTGCTATAAAAGAAGTCTGAAACAATTTTTTAAATTAAATTTTAATGTCTTTTAATACTATTTAGTCATATGTACTATCTTTTCTTATTATCTCACATTGTTAGCTTTATTCATTCACTTGTTTGCAGGCCTCTGAATGTCCTTGGGACTGTAACCAATGTTGGCCTAAATATCTCCAATGTTAATGTGGAAGAAAGGGTGGGTCTATGGTTGGGAAATGGGAATAAGAGATTTAGGAGATTGGTTGACAGACTGTATCAGGAAATTATGACAATTTCCCTTTTGTGTCACATGTGGCATCTCTTCACCCCTTTGGGTATCTGTAGCTGTGTGGGAAAAAACCTGAATTCATATCATTAAGGGTGGTTGATGTTAAAATAGTAACTGATCATTTATGAGGTAAACAATGGAAATTTGGAAGGTCTGTATTTGACATTGTCAGAGATAAACGAAGGGAACATCCATAGTCTTGTCCAGAGGGATGTTTCCTTGTAGAGAGACTTTTCCTGAATGCAAAAGGGTTGGGGGACTTCTCGACCCTTATACTTTCCAGAATCACAGCGTTCAGTTAAAATTCAACATCACCAATAAGACAGTGAGGTACAAAGAGAAAGCTAGAGAGAATTTAAGTTCAGGGAAGTTCAGTTCCATTGAGAAAATATTACTAACATAGCTAAAGAAGATTATCCATGCTTATTGGGGGTGATCCTTTCATCCTGTCCCCTGGGGACATCTGGAAGCATCTTTGGTTGTCACACATGGAGGTGAGGATACTGCCAGCATCTAGAAGAGAGAGCCAGAAATGATGCTAAACTTTTCACAATGCACAAGACAGCCCCCTACAAGAAAGAATTATCCAGCCCAAATTTTTAATAATGCTGATGGTGAAAGACTCTGTTGTAGGGAGAAAAAAAATCCCACAATTTTGAGAATTGTATTATTCTTTGCTATTTTCTACCTGTGTGGACTCCCATAAGTAACTTAGCCTGTTTTCTTATATGATAAGTAGAGATATAATATTTATTTCACAGGGGTTGTTATGAGGATTAATGAAGTGAAATCTCTGTAAGCACCTACCATACTGCCTGGCAAATAAAAGAGAAAATACTAATTATTTAACCATTTACCAATCCCCCTTTCATCTACTCTTACCCATTTCTCACTTGGGCTCCACTGGACTAACTGTTTTTGCTAATTACCCATTTCTCAGTGATTGGAAAGAAAGGCTACAAGAAAGGTTATGGGGTTAGCAGAAGGGATACCAGAGCTTTAGTACCACCAGAATTAGTTTTATTACCTTAGGCAAAGAAACTTACTCTGTGTTTGAGTTTTCTTAACTGTCAAAAGGATGTAAAGACATTTTCCCTTACCTGCCTCAGAGATTAAAATAAATGCATTACTAGGGAAAGCAATGGTTTGCCCAGAAGAAGAGATCAATAAATGACTTTTACTTTAGAACATGTGAAAGCAATTTCAGAATTTATGCACATTATCTAAATTGAGGGATTTAAGTGGCACTTAAAATTTATTTTATTGTAATATATTTAAGCAGTCTTTTGTTGACAGTAGTGCTCTTTAATTTTTTAAAATATATTTTAAAGAATTACCTGCAACATTTAAAAAATATGCATAGATAAGTCTCAAGAGTACAAAATTTCTCACACATTGATACTCGTTTCTACTCAGGATTTTCAATTTATTTTTACAGTTTCTGAGTTTTGTTTCTTCAGGTAGTTTCCTTTATAAATTTAAAATAAATACTTTGATTTTCTTTTTCCTGATTTACTAACTTTTATACATCATCATTTGATTTTACCCCTCAAAGGATTAATCACACAGTGTCTTACCCAACCTTATGCCTCTTCTCTTTCCCCTCCTAAATTTTATTCTTTATATTATTATTTTAAAACTGTAAAGTTTATAAATTTTACATGTGATGTGTAGCTAAAGTTGTGTTCCAGTTTTACTGTGGGTGGATTCCAAAAGTACAAGCACAATAAAAATGACATTTACAGTTTTAAAATCATGTGAATATTTGGAATTATGTAAATATATAGTCCAGTACTGAAATTGCAACTATAGAGAAGGAAATGCAATCCTATGATACTCAGATTCTAATGCTAACGGAGAATACCCCAAGCACCCACAACTAGTGTTTTTTTTCTGCCCTTTCGTTTGAGCTTACATTTTCTTCATATATTTTCAATGACCACTAGTTCATATTTATAATCATCTTTTTTTTTTTATTGCTTTATTTTAAAAATTTTAGTGTGTAGGTTCTTAGTGCAGCTTGGTTTCCCAGGAAGCAGACTGAGAAACAGAGATTTGTGTTCAGGAAATTCATAAGAAATTGTTTGGACTTTGCTCCTAAGGATCAACTTTACACGGATGAGGGAAGGGGCAAAGAAATTACAGAAAGGAAATTGGCTTGGGAAAGGAAAAGCTGGGCATAACGAAGGCCTCAGCTGTTCCCATGGGGGCGCTCTTGAGTTGGGGTGCCCTTTTGGCATTGTCCCAAACTGGCCCGAGGGAGTAGGCATTGGTGTGGTTTACACCAAGGCAGGGGAGTGACACTGGGCGAGGTGACTCTCATCAACCAGGGCAATAATTGAGGTGTTCAATGGGGAGGAACTCAGCTGCAAACTGTCAGCCACCAATACTCCCAGCAGCTGGAAAAATGCCTGCTTCAGGCCTGAAAGGGATGACAGAAGGGGAGGAATCAGGGCAGCATGCAATAGGATCTGAAACAATCCCCAAGGGGTGATTTTTCTTTAAATTTGATATGTTTTTTATTTTTTTTTAATTTCTTAAAATAAACATAACATGGAATTTATCATTTTAACCATTTTCAAATGTTTGAGGTGAAAGCTACGCTAATTACCCTGATATGATCATTGCACACCTTATAAATGTACCCAAATATCACATCATACTCCATAAATATATACAATTATCATGGGTCAATTAAGAAAAAAAGAAATTAAAAAGAAAAAAAATCAGAGACAGAAGTAGATTAGAGCTTATCAGAAACTACGGAGAAGGTATAACGGGAAGTTATTGCTTAATGGCTACAGAGTTTACATTTAGAATGACAAACAAGTTTTGGACATAGATAGTGGTGACGGTCACACAGCACTGTGAATGTCATTAGTTCCAAGGAATTGTATGTTTAAAAATGGTTAAAATGACAAATTGTATGTTATATATATTTTATGTCAATAAAAAAAAGCTAAACAAAAAAATTACCAGTGAATTTCTTATGAGCTCCTCAAGTATTTGAAAAAATGAATTCTTTTTCTTGTGCTTCCTTCATAAGTTGGTGGAGTAGAAATGATTTTTCTCAAGATGTTTCTTTATTGTCTTCTTAGCAATTAGTGTTCAGATGAGAAGTCAATCTGCCAACAAGATTCTTGCTAGGTGCACTTAACTTTTTGTCTCTGTGAAAAATTGAGAAGGTCTAAAACTTCACAGAATATGGCTCTTTTTAATTCTAATCAGCATTTTTATGTGTCTCTAATATGAGGATGTGTCTTTTTTTGCCAAAGATAATTTTTTTAAAATATTTATTTAATTGTTTCATCCTTTATCATAATTCTTTTCACCTGGAACTCTTGTTAGATAAGATGTAGAATCTTGGATCTTTCTTCCATGAAAGAGCTCTTTACCCTTTGTCTTTTGTTCTTTTAGTCTCCTGGGACATTTTCTCAAATTTTTTCTTCCAGGTCATCAGCGAGATTTTTAGTCCTGTTTGTTTTACTTTCTGTTCCATAAGTGCCTTAACATTTCTAGGTTCATTTTTTTTCTTTTAATTTTCTCTCTCTCTCTCTCTCTTTGACTTTTCAAAAATTGTATTTATTATTTTTAACTGACAAATAAAAATTGCATATATTTTTGTGTACATATTTTATAATATGTATTCAGTGTGAAAGGCTAAATTGAGCGAATCATACATGTATTACCTCACATACTTATTTTGGGGGTGAGAATACTTAACATTTACTCTTTCAGCAATTTTTAAGTGTATTAACAGAGAGACATTGTTATTAACAGAAAGACAAATACTGCATGTTCTCATTTAGGAGTATATGTGGATTCCAAAAAAGTTGAACACAGAATTAGAGACTAGAATGGTGGTCAATGGGAGCTGGAAGGTCTTGGGGAGATGTTGGTCAAAGGATAAAAAACTTCAGTTTGACAGCAGGAATAAGCTCAAGAGATCTATTGTAAAAATGGTGACTATATTTATTTAATAATTATCTCTTTTTTTGACAGCAGTCTCTTCTTTTATGAATACAACAAGTGGTCGTTTTCTTCTGAATACACTAAATCTATCTTGTAGAAGTTATTCTCTTCTTTCTACCATTTCTATCTCTGCTTGGTCAGTTGTATGTGTCCCTATCCTGGTATTTTCTTTCATATTTGATTTCTTTCATATTTGATGTGTTTTATTTCATGAATAAAAACACAACTAGTTTGACTAGTACAGGTTGTTTTCATTGGTTTACTTTGCAGATACATAAAGGTGTGTTTTCCTAAGTGACTAAGTTATATATTTGTGCGTGGTGTATTTGTGTGTGTGTGTGTGTGTGAGAGAGAGACTCTGAACTAAGTTATATATAATTATATGTAAATATGTAATATTATATATCAACATATGTAAAATATATACCACATACAAACCATGCTGTATATAAGTTATATGTGTGTGTGTATTATTTAAATGTATGTATATGTACATTTTAAAATCTAAATGTCCTGAATGGTTCTTTTACCCCTAAATGTGTCTTCAAATTCTTGTTATCGTCAATATTTTTATGAGGTATCTATTTTTGATCATGTTTTCTGTTCTTTTTTCCTCCATAACCATCCCCCCTTTTATTCTTCATGGTCAATGCCATGCCCTGGCCCTAGGAAGACATTTGTACTCTGAGTCAGCAGCCAGACAATAACGAAGTCATGCACACTAGTGTGTAAGTTGAGTGCGTGTTAAATCATGCGCATCCATCTTCTCTATGTTTTTTGATACTTACATGAAGGCAGAAGAGCTCACCAATGGCTAGGTTTCCAGAACTGGCCATCTCGTGCTTTATCTCATCTCTGCTTCCTTCATCTATATGACAGTCTGAGGGTGATATGCTCTTGAGATAAGATTTTTGGGCAATATATAAGTTTCCACACAGGTTGTTCAAAACCAGACTTTACCAAAGCTGTGTATTAACATAGCAGGCATTTATGCAGCCCTTCATACTGTGGTTTGGTTCTTATTTAGCTATTATTCCTTTTGTGCATTGCCCTATTGCACAGAAAAGAGAAAGTATGATGAGCAGGCATTTGATTTAGTGAAAACCTTACCCTAATTCTTCACAGAGCCCATTCATTTATCCTACTAAGTCTGTGTGAATCCATTTAAATTTGTAAACATTTATAAAGAATAAAACCCATCTCTCAATTAGCGCCCGCCAGGTTTGTTCCTGAAAGGATTATATTCACCGTCTAGACTCTCTTCATGAACCACCGAACTCCCCACCTTTACCCTCTCAGTCTGCTCTTTTGAAGTATGACTCTACTGATTTTGGTCTCACTAGGAGAAAATAAAAGAACATTTCAATGCAAGTGTGTATTTTTTATACTGGTAACATTGAAAAACATTTATTTAAAATGTTTTTTTCACATAATTTTTGCATTTTATCTAACACTAGCAACGAATACTAGAATTACTTTTGGCATGCCTCTCTCCCGATTGTGACATACCAATGTGTTTCTACTTTGAGACTTAGAAGCGTAGCATTAACACTGTAGCATAGATAATTTTTACTGATTTGATAGAAAACCACAAATAAAGGAAGAAAGACATAAATGACTTGATAGAAATAAAGTATTCCACTGCTTTCAAAGCGCAGTGTTTATTAATGTACCACTTTATGAAGAGCTGAGCAGCATAGGGAAATATATTGATACTTAAGAAGGTACAAGTACACTTGCCTATGTGTATGGTTTCATGTGTGCATTGGAAAGCTGGGGGAGGTTTGCATGAGATGTTAAAAAAAAACTGTTCTTCACAATTTTGCCAAATATTTTTGTTGGCCTCCAACATCACTGTGTCCATAGGTAGTAGAACTATAAAGCATTATTTGAATAAAGGAGTGAGCTCTTGATAAAAGGTAAATGACCCACAGGCAGAAAGGTATGAAGAGGCTTGCCTAGGCTTTTGTGTCTGTCACTCTGTTGCTCTGGCAACCATTGCTAGCATAACAATAAGATCCATGGTTACCTTTATGGTTGTGTTGAGTTGTTGGGAAAAAAATTAGAAAAGAATAGGGATCATCCATTCTCTGGAGACCCATTTGAATCATCAAAGCTTAATGTCATTTGTCTGTATCTCTTTCAACCATGCATTCCACATGCCAATTTGCTTCAATGGTGGATGCACCTGCCAAACCTAATTACCCCTTATCTCACAAAGTCATTAATCATTCCTATCCATTATTCATTGACTACCGATAGCTACTCCAGTCTTTAGTACATGAAACTTCAATATGCATCACAATACCACGTTTATAAGCGGCATTTATCCCTGTAATGTATTGCATGACATTTCAAAGTTAAATGAAATATTCTTGGCATGAAAACTGGTGGTGTGTTTTATGGTGTTCTTTCCATAATCTATAAAATTAATAATATAAAAACAATATGTTAGATGTAATTGTGAAGCTGCTGATAATTATTCATTGTGTGGTTAATTAGCACAGTGCAGTGAAGATGGTCCTAAACAGTATCCAAGGATCTCAAAGCACTTTGAAAAGAAATTGTAAACTATCAAAAGCAGCAGGGGGAAAGTGGTGTGAGGGGAATATTAGCCCAATTAAAGATAAAAATCATGTAAAATTGGTGGTAACAACAGCAAACCATTCAGCATCCTCAACTGCTGCATTCTACACAATTCATATCGCCCCGTAAATAAAATGACCCTTTGTTTCCCCCCAAAATGTTTGAGTGATACTAAAACAGACATAAATAATGACTAAGTTCAAACCCCATTTTTTTCGAAAGACATTTTGAGAGTCTATGGCACAACAAAGATTTAAATGTAGATCCTCTGACTGTAACCCAGGGCTCTTTCATCCGTGGTCAGTAAGGAAGGGAACCAAAATTTTTTCAGTGCCTCCTACATAACCTGTTTCTATACACAGTGCCATTACATACAATTTTCACAAGTCTGTTGAAAGGCTATTTATTTCTATTTATATCTGTATTTATGTCTATAACCTCTACCTGTATATATCTGTCTATAGTTATACATGAGGAAACTGAAGGTCATCGAGGTTAGATATCTTGCTCAAGCTTCTTAGATAGTAAATAGGTCTGCCAAGACTTGAATCTTGGTTTGTCAGATTCAAACTGTAATGTGCACATTTCCAAAGACTCTACCTTTTGTTAGTTTCATATTATGCCAGGCAAATAGGAGGAATTTACTCTTTCTTTGTAATAAAAACAAATATTAAATTTCAAGAATTCCATTGAGAACACCTAATCCTATTGCCCCATTTTAAAGGTGAAAAAACTAAGACCCAGAAAAGATACTTCTTTACACCTAAATAATTGTTGTTAAAATTGAGGCAAAGCAAAAATTTCCTAACTTTTTATCTTATTGATGTATTTTCTAAAACCCCATGCTTTCCTCTTGAGCTGCTAACAATTGGAATATCATACCATCCTTTTTTTATTTCCTTTCCTTCTAGTTAAAATCTATGCATAATATAAGATTGAGCTCAAAACCTTCATTTTATGCAAATTTTTATCACATTTTCAATGCACAAAGATTTTATCATTTTAGAACTCATAGAACATGTACACAGTACAATTAGTCTTTTCCAACTTACTGTATCTTTTTACTTATTTCTTTTCATAATCACTCATTCTTTCTTAAGCATGTCTATATCTTGTCCCATGAGCTCCACAAAGTTCTGTGAGAATAACTCATACATTCCCTGTGGCTCCTCATTCTTCCCATTGCATTACCTTTACCCTCTCAGTCAGTATTTGGTGATTGCTGGGTTGATGTATGACCATGACAGAGAATGGGCTGTTTAGTTTATTTCATTTACAAGGTGCAGCAAATCACATAATATGTGCTTTTATTATTAAAAAGGGAAAGGAGAATTACAGAAGTTGGAAATTCACTGAAGTGTTCTGCCTGCATCTATGGAAATGGAAAACAGCAATTTTACAACCAGTTTTTCTTGTCGTGTGCCTGTAGGCTCAGTATTTTAACATGAATTGTCCCCAAATAAGTGTTAGTATTTATATTTCAAAATGTGTCTATATTTTACATATTTTATCACACCTTTGGAGCATTGACATGTGCATAGATTCCCGAAAAAGATTTGCAAACTCAACATATGATAAAAAGGAAGATGATGATAACCGGCTGATCTTTTTGAAAACAATTGTGGAGGTCTAAAAATAAACAATCAGACAAGGGAGTTTAAGGGAGAGGAAAAGAGACTTGGATACTCTCTCCCTTCTGGTCCTCTTCTAAATGCATTGATTGTCTCAAACACCTTCAGAGTAACCATGCTGGGGGAGGGCAGCAGGGCATCTAGGAGTAAGAAACTACTGGAATATTAAGTAAAACTAGGTTTGCAAATGCAAGAATCCCCTAGGGTAGTGTTTCAGGAATGATATTGTCATGACGATAACTTTTGATTTCACAAAAGCCTTTTTCACCCACACTTGTCCCTTCTCTTGGATAGGTTCCAACCGTGATAAATGGCACCGCCATCCACCCATTTATTTAAGCCCCAAACCTAGATGGTATTGTTGACCTTTTCTCTCCCTCACCTACTATATCCAATCAGTCTCCAATTACTGTTGAATCTATCTCCCAAATATCTCTTGAATCCTTTCATTTCTCTCCAGACTGTTCCTGTCACTATAGTCTAAACCAATATCATCCCTTACATAGGCCATCTACTCCTTCGAACTAATTTGGTAACGTCAAATAAGTGCAAAGGTTAAGAGTGCCAGCTTTCAAGTCAGACTGCTCATGATTAGCTAAGTGACATTCGGCAAATTTCTTAAGCTTTTTGTAAATTGGAAGTAATAATTATATCTACCTCTCTGAATTGTTATGAATATTAATACGTTCATGTATGTATGCCAAAAGAGGCCTGGTGTACAGGAAGTACTCAGCACATACTAGCTGTTATTATTATTGTACCCAACAGGCTCAGTAATATATAAAATGCATATCTCATTATGCCCTTTCTAAGCTTACAACCATTAAATGTCTTCCCATTATTTTTGGAATGAGTTCTAAAATTCTTGATATAGCTCCGAGTGAGCTTGTGTGATTCACCCCTGCACACCTCTCCAGGCACATCTTTGCTATTCACTCCTTCCCTCGTCATCTGATCACTAAACCACTGGTTGAATTTAAATTTATTAGGCACACAAGACTCATTTCAGTCTAAGCCTTTACGGGTGCAGCAATCCTCCACCTTCCTTGGGCTGGACTCCTCCACATTTTCCTTTCACTTATGATATTTTTTCAGATCCCAAACTAAGGAGCTCTTTCTCAGAAATACTTACTATATGACAATATTATGCGACTACTCAAGACTAGATCAAGTTCCCCTTTTAATCAATTTTATAATACTAGTATTACAGTTAATTTATTACTTTTGTAATCATATGTCTTTGTTCTTTTCTATTATGTTAATTCTATTTGTATTGTTTGCAGTGTAATAGGCAGTGCCTGTTTGTTAACTATTACATTACTAGTGTTGAAAGCAGTATCTGACATCTAATTAATGTTTATTGATTAAATCAATAGGTAATAAATGAATTAGAAGAATATAGAGTTACTCTGATTCTGTTTTTTTGACTTTCTAGGGGCTCATCTCTGATCTACTTACCAGGAGGAGCCTGGTACCTTAGAAAAAATCCATCCTAACCCCCAATTTTACAAATAAACCCAGGTGGTCCATGCAGCAGTAAGAGACTTTCTTAACCTTCCCAAATTCTACTGTTTTCCTATCTACTGTCCCTGTAAAAGGAATCCCAGCCTCAGGCATTAGTGGTGATTAGTAGACAAATTCATTTGTGCATTGCTAAAAGAGTGAATCCAATGGTCCAAAATTCAAAGACTAGAAGTAGTGAGATGAGAAACATACCAGGATAAAAAAAGTCTTGAGACCATAAACAAGTATTTCTCCTACCTCATCTTATTAAGATCATCTCTGGGAATGCAATATAAATTGTGATAGATATTTTAAAAGATTTCTTAAATTAATTCCAAACAGAAAAAGGCAAGATAAAGGAGAGAAACTTGGTTCTTTGCTGATGCCTTAAAGTCTGACCCATTTTTGTTCTTTTCTCTATGGGGAGGTGGGGGGATGGCATTTTCATTCATAAGATTTTTTTTTTTCTTTTTTGGCAGTTTGTCCTTTTATTATCCTTATAAAATTCTAGAATTTTTTTTTTTTTTTTTTTGTTCTTGAGCCTGAGCGGTTGGTGGTGACTTTTTAAAATTATTATTATAAGATTTTTTAAAAAGTATTTATTTTCCTCGTTTTCTCAAATAGTGAGCCACCTAAGTGCAATAGATCTTAGTTTTATTTTAAACATATTTAAATTAAATTTTTAATAAGTCATATTATTATGCTAAATAAAAGGTGTCTATTTCATAATTGGTATCGCGTGTATATATTCACAGGGATCAAATACTGTATATAGATTTGTTGAAAGAGCTACATTTGTTGAATATTTCTGTCTAACATAAATTCGTTGTAGTCTACACCATCATTGCTACTGACAAAAATTATATAGCACTTCATACTTTTCAAGTTATTTTGTATTTTCTATGCTTGTGCAATCTTGACTGAATATGAATGCTCTCTTTTTGTCAACCTGGGGTAGTTGAAACATTTATTTAAAAGCAATACTACTAATATATATATAAATAAAAGTATAGTATCTCTATACTTTTCAGATAAGAGAAATTTTCAGGGAAGAGAAAAGTTATCATTTGAAGCAGAGATTATGTGGTATATATATATATATATAATCTCAACTGTTTTTTACACTTGAAGTTCAACTGTTGTTTTTGCTGCTGTTCTCATGATTTCTCTCACCTCTTTCCTTTTTGCATGTCAGAGTTGTTTATATTCCTCTTTTTCTAACTTTTCCCGACTTTTCCCTGATTACAGGCATCGTGCTAATTACTCTGTGTGGTTCTAAGGTTCCACACAGATGCTTTGTTCCCACTTCTGCAAAGGCACAAACTGCGTCAATTTTCAGTAGGGCATTCTTGAAAATAACCGATCTTCTTCAAGTGTGTAAATACCTATTCAAATCAACAAAAATATACATTGAGTAAGCATAGTTTTGAAATTCTATAGACATTCCAAACAAGTCTTTTTACAATGAAAGATTCATAATATGCTAATAGAAATGTAAATATTAGGACCAGCCCATGGCTCACTTGGGAGAGTGTGGTGCTGATAACACCAAGGCCATGGGTTCGGATCCCTATATGGGGATGGCCGATTCACTCACTTGGGAGAGTGTGGTGCTGACAACACCAGGTCAAGGGTTAAGATCCTCTTACTGGTCATCTTTAAATAAATAAATAAATAAATAAATAAATAAATAAATAAAATGTAAATATTGTACCAGGTTATATGTAAAGGATGGAAAAGTCTAGTAAGTGAAAATGCCCATTACTGTGCAGCTTTAAGATTTTCTACCAGAGAAGATGCCTGGTAATATCATCCCCTAACTGTAAATAATGAGGAAGTTTTCTGCTTTGTGTTTTGTTTTGTGAGTATGTATAAGCAATAGACAAGAACTGTAGAATCCTGAATGTGTTTTGTTTCACCCATGAAATTCTGACTCTCTTGGCATTAAAACATTAATTTTATCGAAAAGAAAAGAAACAGAGTATCACATAAGATCTGAATTCTGTCTTCTCTCAAAAATTTGAAGATCTGCCAACTCTGCGCCTCTCTCCTGTTTAGCAGCAGCTACTGCTGCAGAGTGATGGCTGGACCCTGAGAGGGAGATGAGCTGTCCAGTTCAGCACCCCTCCCACCTCTGTCTCTGCCTTCCACACACTGAGTCAGATGGCATTTATCTATTATTTTTATAAATGTTAGAGTTTTAAAAAAAATTATGCCTGTAATTTTTACCAAGAGCCATAAGATTAAAAGTAGACCTAGACAGTTGTATGTTTTAAATAAAAGAGATGCAATCCAGGGAGAAAGAATATTTCTTAATGGAAGCAAAGAACATTCTATATATTCAATTTGTCGTGGTGTCTATGTGAAAGACTGCACCTGTAACACTCCCTCCGCTCTACTTTGCTGTATATATTTATATTAACTTACTCACCTCTTAGGAGTTTAGTTTACAGTCACTGTAACTGTAACACGTCTGCCAAAGTGTGAGCTGACTTTTTAAAAATGGGTGTATGAACAGGCATACACTTAGGAAAAAGTGGCAAAGTATATACTTCCAATGTCACCACAACTATATATGGCTAATGGGGTTATGGATGATTTTAACTTTCCTCTGTTTACTTTTTTATGTTATAAATTTTTCACTATGTGATTTGTGTTTCAAAAAAACACAATGAAATAAAACCAAAAAATTAAAGAAAAAGTATGGTCAGAATGCCAAAGACATATTCCCTGTTTGTTCCCCTCTAGATGCAATTAATGCATATTTCAGTCTTCATAGAATCTAGCCTAAAATGCAAGGGTCTTTATAATCAGCCTTCCCAAATTGATTTTCACTCAATCAAAACCCTCTTCTCCAGGCATATTGATTTTTTCATTGTTCCTTAAACACACCTGAACTCTGAACCGCTTCCTCCTCCACACTTTTATTTATTCTGTTAACCCTCTTGACTTCCAATCCAACCCAGAAAATCTTATTTTGTTGATGCATCAAAATACTCACATCTCTAGGCCCACTCACGTACCTTATTAATGCTTTCCCTAGATTTCTAAAAGATCGCTATCCTCCCTAATTGCAACTGCACTAAACTACTGTAGCAAACAGTTTAATCTTTACAATCATGTTTTATTATTTTTCCTTTGAGGAAAACTAAGTGCCTGAGATTTTAATATTATCTATAATATAAAAAGTTCTATGGTTTAAAAACAAAACAAACATATTTAGTAAGCTTTGACTGAAACAAAGTTAACTAGCTTTATTTAATTCAGTGCTTTTCTGAACCATTAAAACATGCAAGCTCTCCTATTAATATTGAAGAAGTTTTAAAATCTTTAAAATGTGGTTTTAAAATATGGTATTTTACAAATTCTTATTAGCATCAAACTCCTTTCTTTGTCCATATTCTGCAGAAGACTATTTGGGTGGTGCTAGTTCATAATATAGTTTTATGTTTATCTCTTTTTTCAAAACCATCTAGCAAATTTCCGAAGACACTGGAACTCGTTCTTACAAATCTCTTTGTGCTCCAAAGTCCTTAAACAGTTATGAGCTTATGGTTTGTGCACAATAACCACAAGGAAGTAAGAATGGAACTAACAGTGCATGGCCCGTTGACTAAGATATTGAAGCAGGAACAGAGAGGTGGATGTGCCAGAGTCAGATAAACAGGAGGAAATACCTAAAAGGGCAGTAAATGACCTCTGAATATCCAACGATGTTTCCCTCTTCATTACACTTCCTCCTTGTTTCTCCTCTTCTGTCTGAACCAATGACTTTAAACTCATGCTTCCTGGAGCTCTCCACCGTGAAAGAAGCTTACAGATAGGATCAGTTTACTTCAAAGTGCAGCCTCATTTTTCTCTTTCTACTTTTCATGTATAGATAGAAAGTTAACATCTGTCATGTCTTCTGTTAAAGATGAATGTAGGGAGGGTGGACAGTAGTGCACTTCAATATTCATTCAATTTCAAAATGAATGACAAGTTAAAAATACCATGAAGTCTTGATCCACAGAAATATTAGAGCTTCTACCTAACATCTCCAACAGGTTTTGGCCTTTGTTTATTTCTGAGCACGTATGTACTATGTATTCAGTTATAGAATTTGTGTGTTTTTTCTCATATATATTATGATATCCTTAAGTTCCCAAAGAGCAGACTTAGCATGCCTTGGTCTATACTCTGCTCTGCAAAGAAGAGGCATAAGCAGGTTAAATAGGAATTTAGTATATGCTTAATGAATATATCAGCTATTTGTAGAATGCATTCTTGCTGTTCCTCCTTGCCATGTCTAACCATTATGATTTCTATCTTTTGTGAAAATATGTTCTTATTTTGCCGTTACTGATTACACCTGATAACCAGTTTTGTCTGAGTCATCCCATTGTCCTCTGTTATCACACTTTGAGAACTAGCAGCACGGGCATCCCCTGAGAGCCAGTTAGAAATGCAGAACCACAGGTCCAACCCCAGACATAGTGACTCAGACCAACCCCAGACATAATGATTCAGAATATGCATTTAAACAAAATGCCCTGGCAATTCTTATAATCACTAAAGTGTGAGAAGCTCTGTTGTCAGTCTCTCCTGGATTTTTCACTTGTGGGCTTAAGCACGTGGCTCACAGATTTATCTTTGTCCCAATTTTTTCTGTTCTCCTGGGAGATGTCTTCAACTTTTCTCTCTTTTCTTCCTTTTAGAAAGTCAATTCTGCTTAGAACTCACTAGCCTACTTTCACAATTAATTTTCCACCCAATCTGAACCCCTCCTATCCATATATTCCCTCTACAACTCCAAAAATAAAATAAATAAATAAAAGTTTCTTTGGCCCTGCCTCTGCTATAGTCTACTAGCACAGGTGGAATTTGCTTGTCCTTCAAGTTTTTCTGGTGAGTAATCTATTCCACTCTGCAGGCACTTTTCAGTTCATTGTCTGCTTTTCTTCCTCATCATTCTCCTGAAAATTCTTAAGTCACAATTACTTAAAATTGCTGAACATAATGAGTGTTTTTCAAACTGTAGTTGTCTGGTGTCTGTGCAGCCTCTGGCTTCTCTGTGGCCTGTGACACTGTTGATGCCTTCCTCTTTCAAATTCTCTTTTCCCTGGGCTTCTGTCAAATAATTCTCTTCTAGTTCTACAAAGAGTCTGATGGTTCTTTCTCATTCCCCACCTCTGTGTTTCCATTAACGATGTGGTCTCCATCCATTCACCCATCCTCAGCTTTCCTCTTTTATCTCTCCACACATTTCTATAAGGGATGCTACCTACTCTTAAGTTTTCAACTATCAGATTCAATGCTAATGGCTCCTTTTATCTGTGGCTATGCCTTTTCTCCTGAGCTCCAGACTCAGGTCTCTCTCTGCATGTTAGATATCTCCCCATCACTGTGCTCCTG
Source organism: Galeopterus variegatus (assembly GCF_000696425.1). Classification (NCBI taxonomy): domain Eukaryota; kingdom Metazoa; phylum Chordata; class Mammalia; order Dermoptera; family Cynocephalidae; genus Galeopterus; species Galeopterus variegatus. The sequence goes on along the minus strand of NW_007726451.1, from coordinate 85,947 downwards.
ACTAAGTTTATTGTCTCCTCCCTTCTCCGTTCCATATTCCTTAGCTGGGCTGGTAGAGTTAAAAGTCTTTCCCTAACCCTCCGTCTTTTCCCCCAATTATCCTCTGAGTTCTGCCAATTTCACTGTCTTAACAACTCTCAAATCTATTCTGCCTCTCTTATCACATTGCTACCAACTTTGTTCAGAATTTCTTCATTATTTCTTCTGTTCACTGTAATAATTGTCCTCTAATAAGTTTTCTCACTCCTCACCTGCAGGGTTCTTTCTAATCAATCTTTCTTACTTCCTTCACAGTGAAAAAGCTTCCTTCCTCATACTGAAGCCACTTCAGTGGGTTTCTTTACACAGTGCACCAAAAGCAAGGAGAGTCTCTCAAGGTTATTCCAGTGTGAAAGGACAGGAGGATAAGTAACTCAGATGAGATGTGGTTTCTCAGCCATCACTCCCTTTTAACACCTATCAAAACAGATAAAAAATAAAGCAAAATTAAAGCAATAGCAAATAAATAGTAAAAATGGAAATAAGAGCAAAATAAAAATAAAGCAGTCAGTGAGAGTAAAGCAAAAGGTCAAATTGATTCTGGGTGAAAACATGTTTGTAAATTATTCTTAAAACTTCCTACATTAGCCTTTAGCTAGTGATTCTTAAAATAAACCCACTTACTGACAAAAAAAAAACCCTTCAAAATATTTACTATCAAGGCTAAGTCCCATGAAGCCAGTAATACAAGATCCTGGTAGATAAGAGCACGTGCAGTAAGAAAGTCCTGTGGCAACTGAATCCTGTGGCAATTGCTTGTAATTACTCTGGGGCACTTTTCAGCATGCGGGTGGCTGCCTGGGGCTTGCATTCATGCTCAAGCACTTGGGTGCAGAGGCCAGCTTGCCATGTATACTGGACCTGGATTGGGCAGGCTCCATCTCCTGTTTTCTTACTACGTGGAGAAAATACCTTTTATTTTTATTGTATGCCTTACTCTGCATTAGAAATGTGTGACTCTATGAAGAAGTCCAACCTAAATGAGAAGGTATAGGGATTCTTTAGGTTAATAAAAGGGGTGGTAGCAATTCCAGACAGCTGGCCTGGCAGCTCCTTGAGGTGAGGAGAAGTCTTATTCAAATCTGTGTTTTCTGACTTCATTAGCATGTAATTCTATCATTTGTATTCATTAATTCTATGTGTCCATAATTAGCAAATAACAAACACGGAATAAATGCTGATGCCAATGTGAATGACTATATAGTTGAAGCAAATAGAAAAAGAATAAAATCATGCAAATTTATTGACAATTACTGTTCCGATGCTCATCTTTTTAGCAGAGATTCCAGAGATTAAAGATATTACTTCACTGGATGCCATTTGGTGAATAGGAAAACTTCTAAATGTAACTATGTGCTAGATGGTGAATAACGTGATGAGTAGACAAACTTGAAATTTCATTACCTGACTATTTGAACTGTGAGAAACAATCCAACTAATCAAACCAGTGGACAATCAGAGGTGTTTAATATCCTCTTATTAAAGCCTTCCACGTGGACAGATTTTTGGGCATGTTCAAAATGGAGTCAGAGTTGGGAGATCTAGGAGTCTTATTAAGAATCCCGGTATCATTTCCACAAAAGTAAATGTACGGTGCGTTGTTTCTTATGTATTCAAATACAATAACTGATATAAACTCCATTAATGCTTTATTTTTCTTTCCTCACTGCCAATATTTAAATGTAAGTTCATACATTAAAAATGATATTAATGGATAATCCTTAAAAAAATTGATCATGAACACTTCTCTTTATGAACTTAAAGATCAAGGAACTGAACTAACATTGAGTACTTACTAGACTCATAGGCATTTAGATAAGTTTTGCTATTTCATCTTTATAAAAACTCTATAAGGATGTATTATCAATAGAGAAAAAAGTGAGGAAAAATAAATGACAATAATGGCAACTGAGCACTTAATGCCAAACACTTTATTAGGTATTACGGGGTATCTATTATGTAAAGCTCATTTTGCAGATGAGGGCTGCTGCTCTGAGAACATGAGTGAGTTGCTCACAGAAAGTCAGCTCTTAACTGGTAATAGGAGAATATGAAGCCTTATCTCCCTGACTTTGAGGCCCACAATGTTTTCATTGCCACCATCTACAGTCTTTAAGATAGGCAAAGACCATTTTGGGCATGAATGAACTCAACTGCCTATCAATTTGTGTTTTAATAAGGTCTGTCTGCAAAGGTATCTTCCAGGTATTTTGCATTTGCCCCACAATGCCTTGTACTGTGTTTGAGAATACATGGCAATCAATAAATGCTTGCTGAATTGATGGATGGGATTTGGGGTGCTATTAAGGAACACTCATCAAAGTCCAGAAACTGCTTTGTCCCCATGATAACAGACAACTGGTTATGATGAATTTTTTAAAGAAAATAAAATTATTCTCTTCTGAAAGCACAACTAGTAAAAATGAGAGTTTTATTATCATTTGGTTTATTTTTGAGGATATTGATCTTAAATATAGCATTAGGAAAAACATTCTTTAGGAGACATGGTAAAGAATAACAATTATTTGATATACAGGTTTAAGTACAAATTCACAGAAATCCTTTTAAAGAAACAGCTGATTTACTATCTCATGCTTGAGTACCCAATGAAATATTTCTTTTTTATCTTTTTTAATTTTTAAAAAAATTTTCTTATTTATTATTACCATATTCATTCTTACAAATTGTGGTATTCTTTATGCCCTTTACATGACCTATCACTTTCCAAACCCTCTCCCTCCCTTCCCCCCATCTCTAGTATCCTTAGGTTTGTTCTCTCCTTCTGAAAGTTCAACATATTGTTGTGGTCATTTCTTTCTTTCTTTCTTTCATTTCTTCATTGTTCTTTCCTTCCCTCCCCACCCCCCTTCCTTCCTAGAAGCCAGATATGAGTGAGAACTTATGGTATTTCTTAATAGATAATTTTATATTTATGGTACTTGCCAGTGTACTCCAAATGAGTGTAACAATTCAGACCCTACCTTCTAGAAAGTAGGTAATATTTATCAAGTGCTTGCTCTGTATTAAGTGGCTGGCTGGCTGGTGCACACAGCCTGCCTAACACTGATATTCAAAACAATTGTAAGATATGTGTTACTATAATCACATCTAGATAGGAATACTGAGTCAGGGAGAGGTTAGGTAGATTGTCTGCCTCACACACCTAGTTAAAAGCAGAATTTAAACCTGTCCATTTGATTTCAAAATCTTTGTCCACTCTACTTCCACCAAGCTACCTCCAATAACTCAAAATATAAGGAAAACACAGTGATGCAAATAGGACCTTCACCCAAAAGGATCAGACTAATAGTATAATGGGTAATAAAATATTTATAATATCTACAGGGTCAAAGATAAGTGCATTTTTGGAAGAAAAAAAATGACTGGAAGGAAACACCACAATGCAAACAGTGGTTACATCGCATTACATTGCATTTTGCTATTTTAGTAATGGAAAATTTTAAATTCATAATAAAGCAGGATAAGTGCATTTTAGGACAAGACTTCACATCAGATTAAAGGAGAATTCTGGGAGGGCAGCAGAGGGACGCCATTGCCCAGCCTGGACAGAGGGAGGAAATTTCCACCCTGCTACTCTGTCTGAACACAGTGATGGTGTAGAGCACTAACTCGTACAATGACACTCCAATTTCAAACCCAGGTTAGGATCAACGGTCATGGCTGCAGGAGACTGCTGAAGAAAAGGGTGGTGAAGGCTTCTACCTATTACCGTAAACCCGCAGGCAGGTACTAACCTGATTAGGCAGGTAGCACACTGGGCATTGGAGATAGAGAGTTGAAGGCAGTCACGTTGGTAAGTCTGGTGTGCTGTCGGACCAGGTGTTCCTATGCCTTTAGTGTTCTCCTTCTTTATGGCTTCTCTGGAGAGGGGCACATGGACCATAGACAAATAGATAGATAAGTCACTATACTGATGTGCCTTTGTGAGACTGGCCCAAAAGCGTGAATCTTACTTGCTGGGAAGGCTCATTTCGCAAAGACCAGGAGACAGAGTTCGATGCAATAACACAAGAGGTTTTTATTTTCAGCATGCTGAAGGTCGCCCCATTTTCAGGACAGAAGCGGCCCCGAGCTCTTAACTCAAGCATCTTTTATACAGTTTGGTAGGCAGGCTTTGGTAACAGGCTGGATTGTACACCGTTTATTGGCCACTTTAAGCAATTTTTAAAACCACTGGGCTTTCAGCTTTTGGCGGGCAAAGGAAGGACTGAGGTATTGACCAACGGTCCACCCCCCATCTTTCCTCCCTTGGTGTCCAAAGATAAGGTAATCAGGTGAGCATACTCCCTTCCTGGAACAGGGTGAACTTTGGGCTTTTTAGAAAATCCCTTCCCCCTGGCAGCAGAAAGTCCTAATCTTCTGGCGACGGAATGTCTCAAGCACCTAGTAACGGAAGGTCCTAAGTATCTGGTATTGTTTACCAAAAAGGTTGGGAGTTATCTCTACCTCCACACATTCTCCCTACAATTTTGATGATGAAATACAATCTGGGAATTGTAAAAAGGAGAGAAGAATGGTAATGAGAGCAAATACAACTTAGTATCTTGTATTGTTCCTCCTGCATAGCTTTTACCCCTCCCTTCCTTCCTTCCTTTTTCCCTTCTTTCGAAATATGTTCCTACATGAATTCCCCACTTTCCTTCTTATATATTGGCCAGATTTGAAAAATACATTGATTACAGTTTTTCTTATTAATAGCACCCATCTCATCTGTTTTATTAAAAAAAAAAATATCCAGGGTTTGCTTCCCATTTTTAATGTCCAACAAGAAAAATAGGCCCTGGCATTATGAGAGTGCTGTCTCATGACATGGTAGATAGGATGACCTGTCCATCTTAAAACATTGTTCATGATTTAAAAGGGAACATTTCAGGGCCGGCCCTGTGGCTCACTCAGGAGAGTGTGGTGCTGGTAGCGCTGAGGCCACGGGTTCGGATCCTATATAGGGATGGCCCGTGCACTCACTGGCTGAGCGTGGTGTGGACCACACCGTGCTGAGGGTTGCAATCCTCTTACCGGTCAGGAAATAAATAAAAAAATAATTTTAAAAATGGAACATTTAAAAGCTCAGTGAAATCATTTCTGGTCTCCAGGACAATAAACTTTTTGTCCTCTCTCCTCCTGGAGAGTTGACCTGAGCATGGTAAATTGGGGCCTTTTTGGTCCTACTAGTGAGTGTAAGTGATGATATCAAACCATCAGTCTGGCCCGGGAGATAATTTCCTGTGAGTCTTTTCTCATGGTTTGCGATTCTTAGGCCAGGAGTGAGAGTACGGGAAGGTGAAAGAAATAGCACAGCTCCTCTCACATCTGTCTTTAATTTGAGCAGCCAGGCCTGCTAATTTGGCCTCCTACTGTCTTTTGGAATCTTCCACCAGGAGTGTTTTTTAAAAGCCAGAGGCAGAACACTTAGGTGAGGAGATCCTTTTAATTATTCATGTTTAAGGAGTGGAAGAAACTGGGAAGAAAAAAGAGATATCTTGTGTCTTTGAGGAGTCCACCATGGATGGAACTTTAGGATATAAAGTAGCAGCTACCTCGTTTATACTGAAAATAAAAATGTGTGAATACAAGCTCCACGCAGCAACAACCTTGGGGAGGACTCTGTGCATACCCAGATCTCTCTCGGCAGGATCTCAGATATCCAGGCGTCTTAGATTCTCCCTTAGGGAAGATGCGTTTAGGTCTGTGAATGGAGGAATGCACCTGTGTGCCTTCTGTCTTGGTGAAGATGAAGATATTTGGAACAAATAGCAATATCTTTCTAGACTTGATGTTATCCTCACAGTCTTTGCAGAAACCTATCAACTGGACAGAGATGGAGCTATAAGCAAAAAAGTAAGGCTGTGATATTTCAAAAATTATATTCCTTAAAAGCTCATGTATATACTGTCAAGAGATGTCCTCAGGCACTCAATTAGAACCAATGTATTGTTACGTTAAGATCTGTTCTGCCAAACATGGTTATCTCACCTCCCAGGTCAAAAGAGATTAAAAGGGGAAATGCTTCTTAGCAGTCAGCAAAGGCCAAAAAATGCAAGGGAATAGATGGAAAAACCATGACACAGACATAGTTTCCAAAGCTGAGAAGTCTGAGGACATCTAGGGGAGGAGCCAACAATTGGACCTAGGCTAATAATCTTTGGGGGAATAGCACAAAAATTGATGTTCCAAATGTTGACCCACACCATCATACTTAAAACCCTCAGTGTAAGAAAGCAGAGAGCAGTAAAATAATTTTAGAAAACATTTCATCCAAAGTAGATTTTAAAATATTTTCATTTAAAGATGATGCTACCTTTACCAATCATGTAGAATAAATTAGGTGTTACTGAATTAGGCCCAAAGTTTAGTTAGCTCTGTTTCTTTCAGCACTCGGTGGAGGTGGTAACTATTCCCTTAAATGGTTTAGACGACTTCACTATATTGGAACAAGGCAGTCCCAGAGAAGTTATCATGCAAACTGTGTGCCAGTGTGTGGGGAGGAGGGAGGGAGGAGTTGGTGGGAAGAGGAGGTCATTTGTGCTAATGGAAAATAAACTCAAAGGGCATATCCACCATCCCCCTTGATGTGAAAGGCATCTATTTGGGGTTTTCATTTTCTGATAGGGAGTGATAGAATTACAACTAATACAATGAATAAATAGAGCTTTAAGGAGTGCAACAAAAGAACCCCATTCCTGGCTGGTGATTTGATTTGCTCTAGCGCATCTATCTGACCACGCCATCTGGCAGGGAACCAATGTATCAGAAGAGCAATGAGTGTAGCCTTGAGGCAGGCTAGCCCCTTAGCAAACAGGCCAGTGGGAAAAGTGCAAGATGTGGCAAGATTGAGCGTGAACAACTACTACCCAGGCTGCAGAGGCTATCAGCACAGGAAGAGAATTGCCTCCTCACTTTGTCCAGAGTATTTGGCCAGGCCCGGTGGGCAAGATGCCTAAGTTCAATACCAAGGAATGTCTAACAGCTGGTGGGCCAGGCAAGAAGGGAAATCAGACTGTAGTTACGAAGACACTGACTATACGGAGTGCTGCCCATTCATAACTGGGGGTTACAGGAGGCAGAAATTGCTCCCCAATGGGAAGAACAGTTAAGAGGCTGACTGGACTTCCACTGAGAAGGCTATCAAGGGACAGGAAAGCCAGACAGATAGATAAGACAAGGCATAGGATGTGTCGTGATTTGTAGGTTATATAGCCAACCACCTTCTATGCACACTTGTCCTATTAGATTAGTAGAGCAAAACTTAATTCAAAGCCCTATTCAGCTCTGACACTTACGCTGTTGATACTTCCCACCATGGCACATTTGGCTCGAGCAGCCTTGCACAGAGAAATGAGGGTCCCTAGCATAGAGATAAGGGTGTGCCAAGCTTAAGAAGGAACATATAGAGGATATAATGTAAGGACTGGCAAAGGCATGGGGTGCATTACACTGCATTAAGATGAATCTTACAAAACTGGAACAAATACTTTTTAATTCTAATTTGCTTTTCCAAAAGTTATCGGTACAAGTGCTTGCACTGGTTCATTTCCCCTCTACATGGGGGGCTGGGGTGACTGTTTGGAGGAAAAACAAAAAGAAAAACATATCAATTAATTTTTAGTACCCTATTGAATGCATCACTGCATTTTAATCTGGGGCAGAGGTTGGCAAATGACATCTGGTTAATCAGGGGTTCATAGATTATTTGGTGATATAGCTTAAGTGTGCTGATGATGAAATGAGAAACTGTGTGCCTTCCCTAAAGCAGCTCTATAAAGCATCCTGCCTGGTGCTTAAAATTGATTGTGCATTATATTGGTTAAAGAGTGGCATTTTGAAGATAAAATTAGGGCTGATTTGCATTTGTGTTGAAATAGTTGCACATGCATTTAATAAGAGCAGTTATTTTCTTTTCTTTTAGAACACATTTACAGTTTGCATTAATTTATATTAACTCAATGTTTTACTCAACATTATCTTTAAAGACTAGACAAGCATGGCTATAATTATTCACAAGGAAAATAACTTATGAGTGAGAATGATTGCTATAAATTTCATTTGGGAATATAAAATGCAAAAGTGTTTTTATTAATTAGAGCACAAGCAGTACCTCAGTAAGTGTACCAAGGTAATTCATTTACTTTAATTGACAATTTTAAAAAGCACTGGGAAGCATTATGTATTATTAACTTTTACATCTGGAGTTGCATTTGTAAATGCTATCAGGATCCTTGATCGATATCTGTTTATTAAGATTTAAGCTCCATAACTTTGTTGTGTTATGTTTAATTTACATATACTTCATGATTCACAATCTATAGTAAATTCTTATTGCTTAGATCTGGGCAAAATGTCTTTAGAATTATCAATAACTTCTAGGCGATAGAAAAAGATGAACTCCACACTGATGACAAAGGAAAACAAACTGCTACCTGTGATGCACACAAATTTATTAACTGAACAAATCTTCATTTCTTCTTCAGATATGATTGAGAATTACATTCTTTCTAGAATATTCCACTTTCCAAGAGGGTGTTTGCAGAAACATTTTAGTAGTAATTAAAATAGCAACTATTACAGTAAGTATAATAGAGAACTTGGAAATATATGCAAAGAGAAAGGAACAACCATTTTCTTTAATTTGTGGTATATTCCATTATCTTTGAAAAGGGACTCCAAAGACTTGATGCTCAAAAATTTTAATCATCTAAATGAAAAATATATTGCTGTTATAGAATTAAAGTTGTAAGACAGTGTGAGAGACAAAGATATATAGATTTGGTTTTCAATTTTTAAGTTACTTAGTGCAAATAATCAATGGGCTTTGGGAAGACATAATCAATCTCCCTTTCTCCTCCCTTGTTCCCTCCCCTTTACCCTGTGTGCTCTCTCTCTCTCTCTCTCTCTCTCTCTCTCTCTCTCTCTCTGTCTCTGTCTCTCCCTCACACACACACCCACCCACACATGCACTCACCTTAAAAGCTTTGCATTTTAAAAGGCCAGGCAAATACTAAGACAGTGAAATATACAGTAACCACCTGGCTAGAAATCTAACCATCATCATCTAGAAAGATTGGTTGTAAAATGGACATTTGGGGCTGAGTATCAAAGGTTTAATAAATTAAGCTTTTTCAGGCAAGAGAGGAAACTGAGTTTCAAGGCAGTTCAGAGTTGAAAAAACATGTATGGGAAGAAGCTTTTGTGACACACCTAAGATCCAATTGAATAGCTTGCAATTGGAATGTAGATCTGAGAACTGAAAATAGTAAACAAAATCTTGACACTGTTTTGTTGTAAATTAACTTAATGATTCTGTGCTAATGCTACATGAATCACTCTCCTACCATCAATACAGTGAACTCGGCCTGTGAAGTGGCTCTAACGTGAGCCTCTTTGCTCCAGACAAATGGTTGTAGGGCAGAAAGTCTAAGCTGCAGAAGATGGGACCTCATTGGAGAGGGCATGACATTCAGGCATCACGAGACACAGAAATCCATTAAATGCCTCCCAAGTGGCAGACACTGTTCTGAGTACTTAGGGCAAGGAAGTGAACAAAACAGACAACAGCCTTGAGGTGTGGAGTTTATATTATGCCAACAGGAGAGAGACAATAAGCAAATAAAGAAATAAACACATTCCAGGTGGTAGTGGGTTTTAGAAAACTAATAAACCCAAGTAAGGAGGATAGACAGTAACAGGAATGCCATTTTAGAGAAAGTAATCAGGGAAGATCTTCCAGGCACAGTAGCATTTGACAGAGACTTGGAGGAAGTCAACAATGAGCTATGTGGGTTTTATAGAGAAGTCTGCTCCTGGCAAAGGAAACAGCAGGGACGCCCCAGCTCAGAAGTCTTCTGCTTAAGGACTACCAAGGCAGCCAGTAAGCCTGCAGGGCTGAGGCAGGGGGAGAATGATGGAGATGCTGGCTCAGAGCTGGTGACACAAAGGGGTGACAGCAATGAGAGCATTTGGGCCATTGGCAGAAATGTGGCTTCTGCTTTTGCTGAGACAAATGGCCACTGGACACTTCTGAATAGAAGAATAATGTGATCCATTTTCTGTTTTAAGTAGTTTATTTTGGCTGCTCTGAGGCAATTGAAGAGAAGCAAGGGTGTAGAAAAGGATAACAAGACATGTTTGCAGTAATCCAGACAAAGATGCTCATGGCTTTGCTCAAATTTGTAGTGGTGAAAGCCGTGAGAAGTCAGGGTCTGTTTTGAAGTGAGAGTCAGCGGGAGCTGCTGGTAGATTGGATATGGTATGTGAGAGGAGAGGGAAGCGGAGAGAGAAGTAATGCAGGACGCCAAGTCTTCTCATCCACGTGATTGAAAGGATGGAGCTGCCATTTACTGAAATGGGGTAGATATGGAAAGCAGGTAAATCCAGAGTCCAGTTTGGAGGTGTGATCATTTCAAGGTGCCTATTAGATGTGAACTGAACAAAAGATGTGAAGTATTTATCTTGGAAAGTAGGAAATGAATTGCCAGAGAATACGGTAAGATTACCAAATAGCCCTAAAAATCCACCAGAGTTTGTAAATTTCCCCCAAGGAATTCTAATGTCCTACTCAAGAATGAGAACTGTTCAGTTAGATCAAGAAGGTAGGGATGTTTGACGGAGTGGTTAAGGCTTAGAAAAATCACTCGGAGCTATTTTGCCATCTACACACTACAGGTGGTGGCATTGGGGGTTGGGAGGTGGTGTGGCAAATCGTGGGGCTTGGAGAAGTTCTTTGGTTACGTCTCATTGCTCTTTCCCATCATGGAAATCACTAGGATAAATGCAAAAGAGAACATGTCTTTCAGCTCCATTCAGGAAAATTCTCAACTTCTGACACCCAGAAGTTGGCAATTTAGGAAGGGAGGTAAAGGATTACCTACTGAATGCCTGAATGCCTGTTGTGCTGCAGACTCTGCGCTTGCTGCTTCACACACGTTACCGTAATTAATCCTCCTAACGCGTTTTTTTGTTTGTTTGTTTGCTTTTGTTTTTTTTATATGGAGACCCTCACTTTCATTTTAAAGGTGAAGATAGTAAGGTTAAAGAATTACATCTACATTACATAGCTAGACAGGGATTTTTTCCTTACCTGTAGACATTTCTATCTGAAGAAGTTGCCAAGATGCCTCCAAATATTTTGGTATAAAATGGGTAACATAAATACTTAATTTAATAAGCTGCTTGAATTCATAATATGTGTACAGTAATATATTAAATTCTAGAAAGAAACAATTTTAGGATTGTAAGCTTCATATTCTAGAGGATATAGTCTACGCTGTCGTGTATACAGGTGTATTCTTCATATTCATTCATATATGTAACATTCATTTAGTACTGACAATAGGCAAGGAATTAAATACTCCATACCTATATAACATACAGTTCTTTTTCTCGATCATTTCCTATTCTATATAGAGAGTCGTATAACAGCATACAGTTTCTGTTTTAAAGGCTGTACTCCTCTTGCCTGTTTAATATTCATCAACTGCCTGTAATCCTGGGCTTTGCACAAAATCATTCACTGCTTTCTGCAGTGATCAGTTAATCAAGCAAGGCCACAAAGGGACTCCAGCAAGGGTGGTAGAATGCTGGATTCTAAAACTCAGGAAAAGCCTCTGCTAGCCAGAGCCCAAGGTTCTAAATACAGACAAAATCAGAGGCTGGGAACAAAGCCATGTGTCCTCAAGTATAACTTAAACCCAGGAGAGCAGCCCCAGCGATGGAGATCAGATGGAAGGCAACGCTGCTGGTCTAAATTGAGGTAGAACAAGTTTAGAAATTCAACACAGAGGTTCAGTTCTTTCAAAGAGATCTATTACTGCTTTGAAAAAATTTGAACTGAAAAGAAGAATTAGGGTGTGGCAGGGTCTAGAAACTCCCAGAGAGAGGAGGCTACTGGGCCACCCTGTGTGTGGCCCTTAGTTTCAAACTCTTGTGAATGGGCTCTACAGCTTTCTCTATCAGGACTCTGGGTAAGACAGGCTATTCCCCAGGAATTCTTACTGCTGAACCAGGAAGAAGAGACAAAACTACATCCTCTTAAGTCCCCAGCTTCAGAGGTCCTTGAAAGTCCCAGGTCTACTTCACCTTCTCTTTTGAGGCTGCCTCACTCTGATCAGCGTTTTCTCTCTCCACGAGGGGCCTATCATCCTTGCTGTTGGTGGGGAATGTCCTAGATCTGACTGTTTGCCTGGTTTGTGGGGATGGAGATTGAAGCATTAGTTATGAAGCTAAAAAAAGATACATACTAGTGTCTGTGTGACTAACTTCCCCCTTCCTAGGTTATCTCTTTCCATGAATTGAATTTTGTTCTTTAGCTATTCTCCATGCACGTATTAGGATTCAGTACAGGGAGTCACTTAGCTCTTGTTGTATAGTTAGGAGCCCACAATTATTCAGGGAATTGTAACTCTGATTTTTTAAAATATAAGAAAACCCATTTGAAATGTGGCCCACATGTTTGTAGTTTATGGGCCAACCAGAATATTAGGCAGAGTTTTAAATGATGTTTTAAGTGCTCTGTGAGATGCAGGCTAAAATCTTTCCTCTAGCTGGATGTGGTGCAAATGGAAAACTCACCCAGTGTTACTTCCTTCTTCCAAGTGTTGACTCCTCTCTGGAACTTGCCTGGGTTTGTCACTCACCAGAGCCTTCATTCAGATAGTTGTTTTCTGCACTTGGTCCAGTGTTTATAGTTATTATCTTTGGGAAGGACAATCTGACTGAATCTTATTCAGACGTTCTAGAGGCAACCTTGAGTAAGTAGGAAGGGAATTTTGCATTGCTAAACCTTTGCCTTGTGATTTTTTTTTTTTTTTTTTGGTAATATTTAAATACATAGAATCAGTCAGGGCAAGATTATCTACCTATATCAAAAAATAAATAAAAGAAAGAAAGAAAAATAAATGGGAGAAGGGGAGAAAAAACGTGGGGAGAAAAGAGAAAGAATTCTATGCAAACAGTGAGCACATTGGAAAGACTTATGAGTAGGTTGCTGAGAAAGAGCCTTTCTGGGTGACTGACATCAAGAGACAGAAAAACCATCTTATCTGGGACTGAACCTGAGAGAAAAGTGAGAAGGTCTGATGGGAAGGGCAGAAACTCAGACACTGGTAAGAGGTATGTGACAGATACACACAAGGATAAATGTATGGTTCCCAATAAATCACACCTTATGTAATCCCCTCCCCTTAAGTGCAGATAGAACCCATGACTTAGTTGTAACCAATAGAACATGGCAAAGGAGGTGGACGTCACTCCTTTATTTACTCCAGTTTTTTTAGAAAACTGGAGTGAGACATTCTCCTGGTGACTTAAGAAAGCAAACAGCTGTATTATAAAAAGTTATGAAGAGGATCATGTGGCAGAGAGTAGCTGTGGGTGGCCTCTAGGATGTGAGGGAAGCCTCCAGCCAAGATTGAGTAAGAACCTTGTGTCCTCATTTACACAGCTGCAAGGAAACGAAGTCTGCCACATACTGACTGAGCTCTGAAGCAGATTCTTTCCTAGGCCAGCCTCCAGATGGGAACACAACCCAATCAATACCTTGACTGCAACACTGTTAGATCCTAAGTGAGAACCAGCTAAGGTGTGCCTGGATCCTTGATCCACGAAAACTGTGAGATAATACCTATGTTACACAGCATAGAAAACTTAAATAGGATACAAAGCAAAAAATACTGTTATTGAAAGTTGACATTACCTCAAAGGAAATCAAGGCAAAGGCCATCCAATCAAGATACCCAGAAACTGGAGCAAGAGTTAACACACCAGAAGTCTGACTCAAGATCATACTGGCAAATTACTAATAAGCGCTCAGGAGGTGACCTCAGTCCAGAGGTGTGATTGGGAAACTTTAATTGTGATAGAAGATGGAGAATTGTGGTGGTGTCTAGAGTTAAATTGGCTTTACCTGTTGATTAGAACTCATCAGGGGAAAAATGATATCGAAAAATAAATTCTGTCTATAATTAAGAAAAATAAAGATCATTACAAGAAAGTCAGAATATCAATGTCTAAAAGACAGCGTCAGCATTTGGAGGCCTATTATATGCCAGAAACCTTGCTAAGGATTTCATTGATCAGCACTGTCCAATAGAAATGTAGAGTGAGCTACATATATAATTTAAAGTAGCCACATTAGGGGCCGGCCCGGTGGCGCACTGCTACAGTGCGCCACTTGGGAGCGCGGCGGCGCTCCAGCTGAGGGTTCGGATCCCACATACAGACCGGCCGCTCACTGGCTGAGTGAGGTGCGGGCGCAACACTGAGGGTTGCGATCCTGTTGCCGGTCACGAAAAAAGACAAAAAAAGGAAAAAATAAATAAAAAATAAAGTAGCCACATTAGGGGCCGGCCCGGTGGCGCACTGCTACAGTGCGCCACTTGGGAGCGCGGCGGCGCTCCAGCTGAGGGTTCGGATCCCACATACAGACCGGCCGCTCACTGGCTGAGTGAGGTGCGGGCGCAACACTGAGGGTTGCGATCCTGTTGCCGGTCATGAAAAAAGACAAAAAAAGGAAAAAATAAATAAAAAATAAAGTAGCCACATTAGAAGAGTAAAAAGGAACATGTGAAATTAATTTAATAATGTATTTTATTTAATCTAATATGTCCAACATACTATTATTTCAATTGGTAATCAGTATAAAAAAATTGTTAATGGGATATTTTCCCTTTTTTGGTACTAAATCTGTAATATCCGGTTACATATTTTTTACCTAGAGATCATCTCTATTTGGATTAGTCACATTTCAAGTGCTCAATAGCTACATGTCACTAGTGGTTATCATTTTGGACAGCGTAGTCATAGATGTCATTACATGCAACTAAAATCAAGCCTCTGCAGTTGTTGTAAACCATTTTATAGGCAAAGAGGCTGAGATTCAGAGTGATTATGAAATTTGTCTAAGTTCACACAGCTGGAGCATTGAGAAGCTGAACTTTGAGCCCAGTTCAGTCTGAGTTTAAGCAAGTGTTCTTCAATATCATGTTTTTATCTTTGGGCATGTAAACAACACCTGCATTGTTTTGTTTTGTTTTGTTTGTAATTAATTGACTTCATTTCTAACAGCAGTTTTATACTTAAAGAAAAATTATTTGGAAAGTGCAGAGAGTTTCCATATACCTCTCATTGCCCTCCCTACTCAGTTTGCCTTATTAATATCTTGCATTAATGTGCTACATCTGTTACAATTGATGAGCCGATATTAATATACTATTGTTGACTAAAGTTCATAGTTCACATTAGAGTTCACTTTTTGTGTTGTATAGACTATGGATTTTGACTAATGTGTAATAACGTATATCCATAATTACATTATCATAGAGAATAGTTTTATTGCTCTAAAAGTACTCCGTGCTCCACCTATTCATTCCTCCCTCCTTCCTCCCAAACTCCTGGCAATAACCAATCTTTTTACTGTTGCCATAGTTTGCCTTTTCCAGAATGTCACATAGTTGGATTCATACAGTATATAGCCTTTTCAGATTGGCTTCTTTTGCTTAGTAATATGCATTTAAGATTTTTAAATGTATTTTCATAGCTTCATAGATATTTCTTTTTAGCATGGAATAATACTGCATTGTATAGATGTGCTACAATTTATTTATCCCTTTACCTACTGAAGGGCATCTTGGTTGCTTCCAAGTTTTGCCAGTAACTATATATGTCTTTGTACAGGTTTTTGTGTAGACATAAGTTTTCAAATCATTTGGGTAAACACCAAAGAGCATGATTGTTAAGAGTATGTTTAGTTTTATATGAAACTGTCCAACTGTCTCCCAGAGTGGCTGTACCAGTTTGCATTCCCACCAGCAATGAATAATTGTTCCAGTTGTCTCACATTCTTGTCAGCATTTGGTGTTACAGTATTTTGGATTTTAGCCATACCAATAGGTGTGTAGAGGTATCATTGTTGTTTTAATTTGCAATTTCTTAATGACATATACTATCAAGAACAGCTACATTTTTGCAACTGTAAATACCACCACTTCTGCTACTTGCTATGTAGCAGGCACTATGCACAGCACTTTCATTTACTTTCTCATAATCCTGAGTCAGACATAATTATTATTATTATTATGTATTTTGCAGAAAAGGAACTTAAGCTTAGAGAAGTTAAGTATGTTGCAAGTAAATGCTGTATTTATGACCTTCAGGTCTTTCTGACTCCAAATCTCCTCTCTTAACTACTACATCCTTTATTCCTTAGTGTGATCCCTTGAATCTCTTCAACACAACCTAGGATGTTGGTATAAATTCAAATTCCTGGACTCCACACTATTGCATCAAAGTCTTCATGCTGGAGGTCTGGAGCAGGAGATTCTGGGGCACACTCTTGATTGAGAACCACTATACTACCATTCTATGGTTACTCGAAGTCAAAATAGGAGTCTGATATTTTGTATTGCATCTTATATTTCTCTCTGAAATATTCTCACAAAATCATGATTATATAAAATAAATTATACTAGAAACAGTGGGAGTATATCTTAAATGTAGGCGAATAGGTAGTTTTCTATATCCCCTAATTAGTGGATAGATTTCCACACTAGAGATAAAGTTAATAACAAGGAAGAAAAACAAGTCTATCTACCATTTACTACATATCCCTCTGCTATAGTCTGAATGTTTGTGTGCTCCCAAAATTTATATATTGAAATCCTAACCACCTAATTTTAAGGTGATGGTATTAGGAGGTGGTGCCTATGAGATGTGATTAGGTCATGAGATTGGAGCTCTTATGAATAGGATTAGTGTCCTTATAAAAGAGACCCCAGAGAGCTAGCTTGCTCCTTTCAACATATGAGGACACAGAAGTTACCATCCATTAACCAGAAAATAGATCCTCACTGAATCTTCCAGCACCTTGATCTTGGACTTCACAGCCTCCAGAACTATGAGACATAATTTTCTGTTGTTTATAATCCACCTAGTTTTTGTATTTTTTGTTATAGAAGCCAAAATAGACTAGATACTCTCTGGGCTAGATAAATTGAACAAAGATCATACTAAACATTCCCAGCATTGTGATAGATTTACCTACCTATATATGTCTATTTATTGTCATTTTATTGAATAGCAAAAACTATATGCAGTATTTCACAGTAATTTCAGGCTAGTCAAAAAATTAATATAGCAGGTACTCTACAAAACATTATAGATTAAAATAGACACCTATCTTTGTGGATTTTGATTGAAGACAAGACATTATTAAGGATATTAAGCATAGAATCACTTCTTTGCACTTTTTGTTATGCCTGTAAATAGCTGTGGAACCCAGGGCAAGCTTTGGTATCATCTTTTAGGTCTTGGTATACTTGATTCTAAATGGAGGGAAGGATAGTATCTACCCTCTAAAGTTATTGCATTAAAATCATTAGACAGTGCCTGATTCACATCAAGCAGTCAATAAATATGAGCTATTATTATTTTCACTATTATTATTATTCACAGGAAAAATTCAAAAATGGGAATGGACTCAACAGAGTGGTAGAGTGGAAAGAGTGCTAGAATGGTAGTGTGATAGAAATAAAATAAGGAAATAAATGCTATGTGACAAATGGTGTAGAAGTTAAGTACTCTGGAAATGGAAACCAGAGAAAATCACTTTTCACTGGAGTGGGCAGGGATAGCTTCTTTAAGCAGTCTAAATGAATTTGCAAATGTTTTAAAGTGGTGAGAATGTGCATTTGGAATGTGTGTCCTTGGGAATGTACAAATTCAGGAATATTAGCACTTCTCAGCAGATGGGAAAGCCCCATTTGGACCCCCAGACATAGACCACTGTGCCAAGAATTGGGAATGTGAGGAGAGATGGTGCCAGGAAGGTGCTATGTAGGAAGGGATCTTAGACATGTGAGGACAAGGCATCCTTCTAATACTAATCGAAGCTCAGCTTGAATAGCAAGCTGCACACCCATTTATATCTAGAAAATTGCAGACAGATGACTACAGCCCTTTAAACAAGGGTGTCACTGAGTTCAAAAAGGCAAGAGGCATAGTCCCCCGAAGCCACAAATCCTGCTAAGAAGAGCATTAATTGTTTTCTACATCACACTGACTGTTTAGTTCTGCAATCAATAAGAAAGAGTGGGCTCGGACTGAGACTCATTGCTTTTTCCAGGTAAATTTGGAATTGAACAAATAAAGGTCACTCTACAATTTTCTCCATGGTGTCAAAGCTGGCTAAGTTGATATGGTATTTAACAATATGCAAATGAGTTAATGGCCTGGAAATGAGGACTCCCAGCAACAGGAAGCACCATTCTTCTTACAACCTCTTTACTCTGTCTTGGTGTTTGCTAACTCTGAGGAGTTCTAAAAGCATAAATAAGGTTGGCATTCTGCTTTCAATGCCATAAACACATTTGGGAAAGGCAGGAGTGATTTTATAGCTGTATATACACTCTAGAGAGAGCATGACCCTGGAGAGCTGGAGGTTTACCATCACTTTAAAAAATAAGTTTGGTAGGAATTGTTCTAAATGTAGTCCCTGTCTTTTACTTTATATTCTTTAACTTTTACCTTTTATTGGGTGTTTAGTAAGGGCCAGGAACTCTATTAGACACTTTTAAACTCTTATTTTAAAATAAAACACAGATAAAGAAAACTACACAAAGTTATTATGGGGCAAATACCATTTTACCACCACCCATGTCAAAAAATAAAGCGATGCTAGCTACCCAGAAATCTCTCCTTATGTTCTGTCCTGTCTCCCTCCAAAAATAAGCACTATCCTGACTTATATTGTAATTATGTTCTTGCATTTCTTGGTGGCTTATCATTTAAGCATGCATCCTAAGGCATTATACTTTAATCATCAATTTGCAAATTGATCTGTCTTTTACTTCCATTTTAATTAACATGTCATCATCCTTCTCTCCACAAACTCATCCTTTTCTTTTCCTTACAATGAATCTGTTGACAAACTTGGTCCACTTGTCTTCTTGAGTTTGTCCCAGGGGGGATTTGATGATTGTATAGTCAGGATGCTGATTTATATGTTTTTCTTCTCATTGTATTTCCTGCAAATGGGCAGCAGGACCCTCAATCAAACTCAGCTTTAGTATCTTCAGCAACACTATAGCTAGTGATGATTTCTTTCATGAGGAGCAACATTGATGCTTAATGCACAGATCTGCTATTTTACTGGAGATTCCAAAATAGTCATACTCTAATTCTATCCATTATTTTTATACATTAGCTTGAATAATTTTATATAAAAAGAGATGCTTCCTCTTATCTATAATTTGGCTACCTAGTGGTATACTTTTAAAAAAGGCAGAATCTAGATTTGACCCTTTCTTTTTCCTAGTTTTTATGATTATAAATTAGTTTCCTGTCATCCTTAGAAGAGAACCAATTAGGATTTAAATATATCTGATAGATCGCCATCCACTGTAATGTATATCCTTATCAAAGCTCAAGTTTTCCTTCTTTCACCAGGTAGATCATTTTCAAGGCTGGCTTTTGATTTCTCTCAAAGTAGTAGTCCTTTAGAGCATTCATGCTAGCTTATTTCAACATATTTCAGGTTTATCTGGTATATTTCTTATCTTAGATCTGGATGCAGCCACTTCTCTAAGAAGCCCAGAAGTTTCTTTTAACACCACAATCTGAATGCAAGTGATAGTCATTGCTGCTGGCATTGCCAGATTCAGCAAATAAAAATACAAAACATCTAGTTAAATTTAAATTTCAGATAAAAGAAAGGGGGGTAATTTTAGCATAAGGATGCCCCAAATGGTTCACTTGGTACAAATTTTTACTAAAAAATTATTTGTTGTTTATCTGAAACTCAAATTTAATTGTGCACTCTGTATTTTATCTGATAACTAATTCCTGTTATGTGGTTATTATTTCTAAACTGTGTTAGTTCAGGTTCTGTGAGAAGCAGGTGCAAGCAGATGTGCAAGAGTTATTGAAAATGCCTGTGAGGGAACCGTGGAGGGAATGGAAGCAGCAGAGAGAGCTCTTCATCTGTTATGCAGGCTTAACTGCTGTGAAGGGCAGAGGCAAGAAAGGAGAGTTAGGGAGAGTTTCAAATTGCAGTTCAGTTCTAAGAAATACTTGGGAAGTCCTCAAGCCAAATTTGTCCACTCCATAGGAGTCCCACAATCCTATAAAGGGATCTGCTTAGTGTACCTGCTGCACAAACTCATTTGTACATTCAGAATGAATTAATAATGATATCTTCCAAATCAAAATTTCCAATTCAATGTCATTGCTATTTTTGTTAAGTGAAACTCTTCTATTTGTATCTTCCTTTTTCTATACTAACAATCATGGTTCTTAAAAGCCTTAGAGATTAGAGAATTAGAACATCCTATAATTACTCTCTTACTTTTTCCAATCCTACACACACAACAGCTTGTCTAGGTATAACTACACTAATATTACCATCGTCCAATATAAATATTGAAAATATGGTTTTTTTTTTACATCTGCCATCCAGATTCTCCCCTACATTTTTTATTTGGTTGTACTAAACCTACATCATTAGATCATAAAGCTGTTGTGTACTCCTTCCCACTTAACACTTAATTTGTCTTAATAACTATAGTAACTTAATATTAAACCTATAGCATAACACTTATGCTCATGTCTCTCTAGTCACGTGCTATCTACAGTAGCTACTAGTCACATGGGGCACTGGACAATTGAAATGTGGCTCGTCTAAACTAATATGTGCTGTAAATGTAAAGTACACACTGAATTTAGAAAACTTACTAAACAATGTAAAATGTCCCATAGATCATTTCCCTATAGATTATATATTGAAATAATAACATTTCAATATATTGGGCTCAGTAAAATACCATCAATTAATTAATTAATTAATTTTTAAAATTTTATTTTTTAAATTTGTCAGTATATGATGTAGTTGAAAAGCACAGGCAACCAAAGGAAAAATAAACAAATATACCATGAATTTAAATTCTGAAACTTTTTGCTTTCTTCACGTGGCTACTAGAACATTTAAAATTACATATCTGACTTTTATTATAAGTTTATTTCATTGTAATGCTCCAGTCATTTTGGTTTTCTGAAGCTCTTTCCCAGTAGATTCTCCAAGAAGGGCTCATGAGGACAATATCTTTGGAATGACTGCATATTTATAATAGTTTCTTTATAACCTTTATATTTAAAGTTCAGTTTTACTGAATATGAAATATCAGGCTCACATTTTTTCTCTTAAATTATCTTAAATAAGTTACCTCATTTTTTCCCTCTAGAATGAAGTGCTGCTATAGAAAAGTCTAATGATAATCTTGTATTAGTCCTTTATAATTCAAGTTTTTCTTTGAGATGCCCAAAGAATCCTTTTTACCCCGTAAGATTGCTTAATTTTACTTGGTGTTGATTGTACTGTATTAATATTATCAGGTACACTATGTGATTTTTGAATAAGCTTAAACTGTTGGGTTTTTTTTTTTCAATTTCAGGATTGCTTTCTTGGATTATAGTTTTTAGCATTTTTTTTTTTTCATTCTTGCATTGCTCTCCAATTCAGGAACTCCCATAACCTACACACTGTATCTTCTTGGCCATCTACAATACATATCACTTTTTCTTGAAACTTCTTTATTTCTTTCTTCATTATTTTGGGGGTTTTAACATTTTTATCCTTCCCAACTTGTTTTCCCAAAGAATGTTATTTTTTGTGCTTGTTTTCCCTTATATTTCTTCCAGATTAGTCTTTATTTCTTATATGATGTTTCTCTTATTTTCAATTCCTTTTTGAGTTCTATCCCTTTTTCTAATTCTGATTATTGTTCTTTCATGTATTGTATGATTTTCTTAATGTCCTGTAGCTCACTTGGAAGTAGCATGTTACAGTTTTGAAAATTTTTTGAGCATGACACTTTTTGCCAGGCTTTTTTGTCAATAGCAGAAGTTGGTAAACTACCTGTAAGGTGCAAGGCAGTAAATATTTTGCACTATAGAGGCTATATGGTCTCTGTCACAAATATTTAACAATGCCACTGTAGCATGAATATAGTCATAGGCAATATGTAAATGAATGAGTGTGGCTGTGTTCCAATAAAACTTTACTTATAAAAACAGGAAGTGGGTTGTATTTGGCCTGTGGGCTATGATTTACCAATCCCTGGTCTATAGGAATATTACTCTCTTTTTCTCCTGTAGCAACTTTGTTTTCGAGGCTAAACTTTACATGGGATTTGACCTTGATAGTTGTATGTTAATCATTTTTTATGTCAATTTAGTTTTCTTAAACTTTTAGACAGTTAAAATTTAGATAGGCTTTACAGTTTCAAAGTGATCCTCCTTCTCTTGTTATTGTGTAATGGTTAAAAATTAAAAAAACAAAAACAAAAACAAAAAAAATGATAGCTTGCTTCCTTAGATTTTCTGAATTTGTTCACCTTTTGTCTGTACTTCCTCCTTCTGACATCTCTATCATTTCTTTTCTGCTCAAATTTGATTCTGTTTCTAGTAGACTTTCCTCAGTATGGAGTCCTGTGTTGGAAAGATGCCCTGGCAGGTCAATTTCAAGAGTTCACAGGATCTAGACTGCTCCCGCCCCCTAAGACCTTCACACAGGCCTCTTGAGAGCTATGAAGCATCTGAGATTT
Source organism: Galeopterus variegatus (assembly GCF_000696425.1). Lineage (NCBI taxonomy): Eukaryota > Metazoa > Chordata > Mammalia > Dermoptera > Cynocephalidae > Galeopterus > Galeopterus variegatus. Next base: position 63,301 of record NW_007726451.1, on the reverse strand, counting down.
TACACTGCTTACAAGCTAACGAGTTAACCTATGAGTTTTATGGATGTTGGGTCAGAGACAAAGAGCTTTATTATTCGTGGTTCAGCAAGTCATATGAACATCGGCATATTTGTGTGAGCTTTTTTTGTCCCTAAGTCCCATGGGGGCGAGTGGTGGTTGAGCCCAGATGGATGCCTGCTCACACGGTAGTCTGCAGTGTTGAAGAAGGACCCTGAGCTTAAGGAACCCCAATCTTTCATAATGGGAAGTAAGCACACCTGCCCTTCGTTTCAGAGGAAGAACAAAGAAATATCTTTTTTATACTGGAGAGTGAGAATGTTTGCCCTTTGTACCAGAAAGAGACACTATTCCCTCTTCCCAGGTTAACTACTATACAGATATTTTTAAAGAGATATTCTGGAACAAGGGGTACTTTCTTGTTAATAAGAAATGCAAGAATGTGAGAGATCAATGGAAAACTGGCTCCCAACAGGGCCCCTTTCACTCACTACCTGGACACACAAAATCTTTCCTAGTTCCATTGTGCTTAAAAACATTGGGTGTTCTTAAATTAGTTGACTGTGCATTCTAGTGAATATACATTGACTATTTTGGGGTTCTCCCCTGGAATATTTTGGAGTTGTCAGGTCTGTCATTTGCCCCCCTTCTTCCCTCTGCTTTCTCCCACATAGATGCCAAGGGCACCCAGGCTGTGTGACTTTAGGTACTTGGGGATCTGTAGAGTATCTTGCTACCCAGAATTGTTCTAAATGTTCTTTTGGTTTTGATATCTAATTCTCTAGGTAAGCTAAATCCATGCTCTCATCACTGCAGCCTAACTTCCCCAAATAGCCAAGTCTTTTAAAGAAAGTATACCAAGCCTGGTTTTATTTTTTTGAAGTCCTTATTTTAAACATCAAGTTTACTATTTTGTAATATAGTTATTCTCTAAGATCTTAATTAAGTTGTGTAGGAATGCTAGTCTCTCTTCTCCTCCCTCCACACTAGGTGCTGCCAAGTTGTTCTGTTATTTTAAGTGGAGGGTCCAAATGTTTTCTTTCTTTTCTTTGTATAATATAACATAATTTTCCTTCTTACTATATTTGTGTATCTCATCCTCAATATTTTTGAATATGTGGTAGATAATGTAGTTAATAAGATAAACAAGCTTATTTAAAATGTGTTCAGAGGATATAAAGCAAAAACAAAGTATGTTCTGAGATTGGGCATAACCCTAGAAGATTCTATTGACCTTGTGATACTTTTTGGCACACATGGACAGCCTATAGGAATTAAAGCTGTATTTAAGACAATAAAACTTCTTATTTAATTTCAACATTTTTTTCAACATTTTACTCGGTATAGTTCCTCCTGCTTCAAATTCAATATAGCATTTAGTGGAGAAATAAAATAAGAAGTGATATTGCCAATATAATTGTTAGCTCCAAATTCGTTTTTCCCTTGGTTTGTATAAACTATTATAGTTGTTATAGATTCTCTCCACCTTCCCCACTGATGCTTACAGTCTAATTGTTAAGTGTAACACATGATAAAATATTACAAGAAAAGTTAAGCTTGAGATTAATTGAGAATGTCAAATATAAATCACCTAGAGAGGAATGACCAAGTTATAATTTGGACTATGTGTTCTAACGTGATACAAATACTTCGCATATAAGCACTGGCGAGAGCACAGCTAGGGACCTAACAAATAGCATTTATGGTATTTCATGATTGTTATGAGGGCATTAGTAAAAATATGAGACTTAATACACCCTAACACCCCAACATCTTCAGATGGTGTATTAGTCCGTTTTGTGTTGCTATAACAGAAATACCTGAGACTGGGTAATTTATAAAGGAAAGAGGTTTATTTGGCTTATGATTCTGGGACAGCTGCATCTGGCATGGGCCTCAGGCTGCTTCTACTCATGGAGGAAAGTGGCAGGCAGCCAGCAGGTACAAGCAGATCTCATGGCAAGAGGAAGCAAGAGAGAGAGAGGAGGTGCCAGGGTCTTTTTAAGCAATGAGCTCTCCCGGGAACTAATAGAGTAAGAACTTACTCATTAATCCCCCCTCCTCCAGGGACAGCATTAATCCATTCATGAGGGATCCACCCCCTTGACTCAATCAGTTTCTAACACTGCCACTTTGGAGATCAAATTTCCACATGAGTTTTGGAGGGGACAACACATCCAAACTCCATCAGATGGCTTCTCATCCCCCCTCCTTTTTTTTTCTCTCACTCCTCCTTACATCTTGCTTCTCCTGTTTCTCCTTCTTCTTTGATTTGGATAAAGATATGTGACTTTAGTACATATTTAGACTTGCAGGACATAAACTGAGTGAATTAAAACATTTCCCTATTCCCCCAAATAGATACATAGGTGACAGATAGTTAGATGAATGTAAGAAGGGATCTGCGTTACTAGCAAGGAACCCAACTAGGCTAACAGATTAAGCAGAATTAAACAGTGTTCAATATTGAGAGATGTATTCGAATGTGTGTCATTTCTATATAGGTTGCATCCCAAGATGTTCTGAAACTGTTAGTTGTACACTCTAAACAGACGACTCTGTGTAGTGAATGACACTGGCTGAGAACCCAAGGATTTGTCCTTGAATTTCCTTTGGAGATGGTAGAAGAATAATTCTCAGTGGTAGAAAGTCAACTGGTGGAGGAAAAGGCCAGGGCCCTTTATGTCAATGGATGCTGTAGGCCACTGTACCTGAATCTTGGACCATCTCTTGTTTTGAAGAGGAAAATTCACAGGGGCATCTGAATCTAGTACTAAATCCTTAAAAATAAACTGAGCATGGAAAAAGTGTTACAGAAAAAGAAAGCCTCCCTTTCCTCCAAAAGTTAATCAAGATCTTACACCAGTTTCTGCTTTGAATTCATAAAAGATTTTCCTAAAAGGGAAGGGTGATTTGTGCTGTTCTTAAAATTGTATAAGGAAAGAAGGCAGGTAAGAACTATAAAGTCTGAATGCAAGAGAAGGCTCAGTAATACTGAACTTTCCAAAGACAAAGAGAAGGAGATTATTTTGAATCATTAGAAAATGTAGTCCTGGTTATGGAAATGAGAAATACCAGGCTCAGAGAGGTTTATTCATCAAAGGCTAACACATTATCTGAAAGGGACAAAAATTACGCCAGTGTCTTTAAATACTCTTCCATACTACCATTCCTTCTGTCATTGGTAGGCAGAATCTGATTCTGAAAGAATATTTTATTTCTAAAGAAATGTGAAGATAAAAAGAAAAAAGAACAAACCATTAATATCAGCCCCAAAACATAAAAGGTATTTTTTTTTTTACTATGCCAACAAAAACAGTTCACAAAATGATTCTTCATTAAAAAAAAGTAAGCACATGCCCCTTGTTGAGCATTTAGTGTGTAAAAATAATAATAGCAGGCACATTTCCCATATTCTCAAGTTGTTTAGGTGTTACAATTTAGCTATATATAGAGAGAAAATTATACATAGGAAAAATTATGTATACTGCAGGCCAGTCTGGCTGGAATGCTGAAACATGTGAGGACAGACTGAGAAATGAATCTGAAGCCTGGGAAGAGGAAAAATCATGAAAGGCCTTTTGCATCACGCTACGGGACTTGGATTTCATCCCGAGAGGTGAGAAGAAGCTACTGACATGATTTATAGTCTGGTCTCACTCTCTTTCTTTTTTCCTCTTATGGCCTTTAGTAGGTGCTAACACTGGCTAGCTGAGTGTTCAATTTATAATTTATAGATCACAATATGCACTTCTGACAAAATAAATTCAAAGTTGGTTAATTTTTTTCATATATATTGTAAAAAATATGTATTGTAAAAACCATTGTTGTCCTGTCTCAATGCCCTTGCATATGTCACAGAAGGGCTGTGGGGCAAAAGGAAAACATGAGGTGTATAAATATAACAACCAAGGAGATTTAAAAACACTGGACCTCAGTATGAATTAGCAGTTTGTCAATATATTCAGGTCTCCAGTGAGTGACAAGAATGGTTCTCAGGATATTGCAACTCTGTCTGCTTCCACCAGAGATCATAATTGGGCTATGAATTTTTATAACAGGAAAGTCTCCCTGTCACAGACAGATACTAACAAAACCTTAGTTAATTTAATGTGTAAAGAATCTCAGAGCAGTATGAGTGGTGTTCATGGCTATCACTTAAATATGTAGTGCCTTTACTTCTTTCTGTCTTCTTTTTTGTTTGTTTGTTTTAAAATGAATGTCCGTAATAGTTTACTGGATAGAGCATCTAAAATACAGTTTGTTTCTGAAGTTTGCTCAGCATCCAGGTTTTCTGCCTACAGACATGACATGCACTTTGGGGAATTCAAGAAGCCGATTGAGATGAGTAGAGGTGATTTATAAATCGAAACAAATGATAGCAGAAGATGTGAACTAAAGCTATTTCTTCATCTGCAAAGAGCTAATTGGGCACATTTCAGGCCAGGTCTCTGAAGACACAGCTCATGAACTCTGTCTGCCTGATGTTGTGCTCATTATAGACACTCAATAGAGGACTGGCTGATTCTAGGGAAATCCCCATCAAGGTGGCCTTTACATGACACTTCAGATTTACTTCTGGAGAGAAGAGAGAAGAGAAGGAAAATGTAGTGAGAGACTCTATGCAACTAGCTGCTAATAGAGTCCCATTTGCCTTCTCTGATTTATCTGAAATGGAAGAGTTTGTCTCTAAAAACTACCCTGCCTCACAAATTCTGAAGGGACTTTTGTCTTTCTTTGACATATCCAGAGCCAGGCCTTATTTGTTACTGGGTGTTAGAGTGAATTCTGATTCTTTGTTTCTGTATATACTATTTGATGGTAGATTGAATACAGCACATATGACCTATATATTTCTGAAACAACCTATGTTTGCCACTGATGCTGAAACATTTTAATGATAATTTTGAATTAATTCAATAATTGTCTAAATCTCAATTATTCACCTTAATATTTCTAGGTAAAATGAGATATACTGCATTGGCATCTCACTTTTAAAGAATCAAATATCAAGGAAAGAAAGACATTGTAGATGTTCACTATGTTGCATGTGAGAAAGTTTTTGAATGACTTCAGAAATCCAGATAAATACACTGAAGAAGCAGAATTGTGGGTTATTTCTACATAGGAACCTGAAGCTAGGATTTGAAGAAATACTGTTATCAGAAGGAAATGGTGGAATCTGATTCTAGGAAATGTTCCTGAATAAAATGGCCATATGTTGCAAGGTTTAGATATTTATAACCCAAAATAGAGGAAAGTTTGCTAGGCGATCTTTCCAGGTCTTTTTTAGTTGTAAGAGTCTGATAACATTCCATGAATACTATAGGAAAACTTCCTCTACCATCATATGAGTATTACAAAATGTATGATTGTTTATAAGTTAGCTTATCAATGATAGTACGTGCAAAATAGTACACCAAAATATTCTGTAAATCTCTACAAAACTCTTCAGATTTTTATTTTCAGAAATGATACTTTGTAAATAAATTTTTAATTTTAATTTTCTGAATTTTAAAAATATTATAAGGAAATAATTGTTACTATCCACTTGTGTATGAGGGTTCTTCAAAAAGTTCATGGAAAGAGTCATATCATCTTTTAATTCTACTTTTCCACAAACTTTTAAAAGTACCATTGTATAACTAGAGAGCATGGGAAAATTTTGTGGATGTTAAGAATCCTTTGTGAGGTAATTAACTCACAAAGTATTGATTAATAATGGCTAAATAATATTACAATTAATTAATGCATTAATAGTAATAAACTGATGGGTTTTTTGTTTTGTTTTTCTAATCACTTACTTGACTCTCTTGTTAAATTTTAAGCATGCACAAATAATTTATCACTTAGAGGATAGACATTTGGTTCATAACATCAATGTATAATCTTCTTAATTTAGAGGGAGAAGGGATCTTAATAACACCCAGCCTAAACATTTTAATTTGGTCAAATAGGGAATTGGAGGCAAGAGATAAGTGACTTCACTTAGCTCACAGTTCCATGCTTTGCTGGAGCACCAATCTAGGCTGATACAGGTCCCTCTTATCTACACTATATTAGGGTTATACCTACTTGAGTACTTTTAAAATTTTGCAAACTTTGTAAATTGTTTTTGTCTGTTTGTTTTTTCTTTAATAATATCTTATAATGAGAAATCACACACAACAGAACTGCAAACATTCTCTCTTAGGGTGTAAAGCACTCCTTTATTTATTTCTTTATTGATTTATTTATTTTTCTTGGACATTAGAAATTTTTCTTCAATAAGAAATTGAGTTGGAAATGAAGTAGAAAATCTTACACTGTATTTCAACAGTATGACATTTAAAAAAAGTATTTAAGTAGGGAAAATCAGTTTACTTGTGGTTAAGCTTTAGTTAATGCCCTTAATCTAGATCTCAACAGCTGAAAAATAATGTTCTTAGCTGGACAAAATAATGACCCACCCCCCAAAATGAAGACTCAAATGAAATCAAAGAAGCCTTCTTTGGGAGGGAGAAAAAAAAAAAAAAAAAAAGAAGAAAGAAAGAAGTTCACACACACACACACCACAATAAATGAAACATGTAGCAATTTATAACTTGATTTGTAACCAAAGTGGATTATATACTGAATACTGAAGACAGATGAAAATTCAACAGTTGAATCCAATCAAATAAGTAATCTTAAATAGTATGAGGATAAATCCCTCTAGTGTATAATTTTACTGTGTGACAGAAATCTCTGTCATAAATTCCTTCAAGTCAAGCAGATTGTACAAAATCAAAACACATTGAAAGAATGAATATACTCAAATAATGAACAGAAGAGCAAACAAAAATATAAAGATGGAGACATTTTCTGAATAATACAGATTCCCTCTCTCTCTCTCTCCAAAGTAACTTGTGAGAGAAAATCTGGATTGTCAGATTTACTGACAAACTGCCCAATAGCTCTCTTACTGGTGTTTTTTGGTTTGTTTGTTTTTGTTTTGTTTTTTATGTTTGTTTTGTACTTTTACAACTAGCAAACTTACTCCTATCAAAAAGTTATTTCTATTAAAATGGAATAAATGGGTCACTCACAATATGCATTGGAACACATATTTTTGAAAAGCAAGGTCTCCCTTCACCCCAATTCTACCTTTCTGCTGGTGATGGCTGGTTTATTTCTCTTAAAGGAAACATCGTTACGATTAATGTTTAGGACAAGCGTGGTAATTCATGTTTTAGGAATTAAGGCAGCAGCACAACTCCTACTACCCTACAACATCCTCTCAGCTAAGAGGCGGCTAGTTCATGGACGGAGTGCTCAGACAAGAAGGGAGCCAGTCCATAGTCAATAAAACCCACCGCAGTGCTACCCCACCCCCATATTCTCTGTCGCCTTTGCTGGAACTGCCTCACAACCCTTGTGCTGAACCTATTAACGTCTGGATATTTGACTTCCTCCCGCCTTTTTCCTAGTGAACAATTCCCAGCAAACAGTGTCTGAAACTTGGGACTACTTGTGATCCATCTGCTTTAGGCAGATCTTTCCAAGCATCCCCGGGGAAAACCACATTGCTGGTGCATCTGGATGGAACGGGTGGACTTTGTCTATCACACCCACCGAAATTCAACTTCCAAAGAGCTTCATTGACTCATTTATTTGTATCACGGCTCCAGACTCCCTGTCCTCAAACCATAACATAAGGTCCCCGCAGCCAGGGAATTTGATAGATTTGACATGTTAGTCTTCCTCTCTCCCGTAGCCCCTCTGAAGCTTACAGAGTGGCACGTGGTAGGTACTCAATTAACATGCTTTGAATGGGAAAAGGTTGTGTTGAACGAAGGCAAGGCTGGAAGAACGTAAAATTTGAAGGTTTTCCTACATATGTCTAGGAAAAAAGAAAAGAAAAAAGTGAGTATTAGACTATCATCATTATGGCTATTACCGTTTTTAACCAACCTTCAGGAATTCCACTGGCATTAACCAGGCAGCTAGCGGGGGAATCTGGGTGGAGGCTAACGGATCTCCATTGTCCCAAATCGGGAGACCCAGAGACGCAGGTCACGATCTGAGACAATCCCTCGGGTCCCGACAGGTGTTTTCCGCCCCCCGTGGAGCTCTGAGTCTTCAGTGCCCGACTGCCCCCTGCCTCCTCAGAGCGCTGGAGCATGCCCAGTGGCAGCGCCGGAGCCACCGTGGGCTCTGCACCGGCACACTCCGCTTCTCCGGGTTTTAGCAGGAACCCGCGGGGGGCGGGGGGTGGGGGCCCGCGGAGCCCGGCAGCCTCGGC
>NW_007726451.1:47623-54165 GCF_000696425.1 Galeopterus variegatus | reverse complement strand
GGCCGGCGGGCGGCGGGGGGCGCAGACTGCGGTAGAATGCCAGCCGGGCTCCTCGGGCGCTGCGAGACGGCGCCCCCGAGCGGGCAGGCGCCGGGAGCCCGCCGCTCTCCGCTCCACTAACTTGTCACTTGCTCGTGTTTGGTCCCCGAGGCTCTCTACGCTTTCGGGTGGTGGGGGGCGGGGGGAGAGGGGAGTTGAGAGTCTGCGGTCGCCGAAGCAAGGATCCTGCGAGGGGAGCCTGCCTGGTACCGCTGTTTTTCCCCTTCCAATCGCTCCCCTCCCCCCACCCCGTCGCTGCCGCTTTCCCTTCCGCCAATTCGGAGAGCGACGGGCGCCTGTGACATGCGATCGCTGCCAAGTGACGGTCCCCGAGTCTGAAGTGCCCGCGAGGAAGTGAGCGCCAACGCGGGCCGCCGGCGATGACAGCCATGAAGCAGGAGCAGCAGCCCACCCCGGGGGCCAGGGCGAGCCAGGCGCAGCCGGCGGACCAGGTGAGAGTTGGCAGCTGCGGCCAGGCCCTCCCGGGAGGGGTGGCTCCAGCCTGCGTTCCCCCCGCCTCTCCTCCCAGGCTCGGCTCCCACGCCTCCCTCTCCCCACCCACCCCCGCCCCAGTTCCAAGCTCTCCTCTGCTCATCCATGGACTCCGCAGGAAGTTAGAGCATCTGAGTGCGCTTCGGGGTCGAGAGGATGCGCAAGGTGGAGAGCCGCGGGGAAGGGGGGAGAGAGGTAAAGGCTGGGGGTGCCCCTGGGAGCCCTGGCGACCGGGCTACCGAGGGAGGGAGAGGTGGCGGGGGCCAAGGAATGGGGCCTCTTGACTCCCTATGAATGCACGTTGGAGGTATCTGCCACGTTCCCGGAGACGTCCACTTGCAGGGTTCAAGCTCAGTCTTCCTGTAGCCGGGACGAGCTCTGGCCGAAGCGACCCGAGTAGGCAAATGACCTTTTAGGCCGGCGGACTTTTTCCTTTCTTTTCTTTTTTCTTTAGGGTGACGGGGTTGGTAGTGGGGATAAATGGGGGAAGAGGGTGTTCCAGGCATTTGTAGTCTGCTGAGTGGAACGAAGCTTGGGGAGCAGAAAGGCATTAATTACTAAGGGGAGCTGGGAAGGTACTGGCTTTAGCGATCTGTTGGGTCCACATATATTGTGTCTGCAGAGATGAGGTGCCCTGTTTTGCCTGAGGGTTATTCTTGTCCTTTTTCCGCCCTTCCGTGCCTGCCACCTGCCTTCTGTTTCGGTTTTTAGGGTTCTGTGGCATAACCGTATGGTGGATCCCTATCTTGTCTCTGTTCCTGGACTGGGGTGATTTGGGAGTTCGGTGTCGCTTTTTCCCAAAGTTGGAGGGTCGGGAGAGCCGCGGCGCCCTGGCAAGTAGGAGGGAGGCTGTGATGAGCCGTCTCCGGGTGCGGTCACGTTTACATCAATGAGAGACTCGGGGCAGAGAGAGCTGCACTTAGGTCAGCTACAGAACTCAGGCACTGGGACACGAGAGATGGAGCTCTTTACCCGGAACCCTCATTTATTTGTCGGAGGCCGCCGGACGCGTTCCTGGCAGAGACATCCCCAGCTCCTTGCTGGAAGTGGGGCAAACGGGTGCAAGCAGCTAGGATCCCGAGGCAGGCAGCTTGGCTCTCCGCGTATGCTGTGCACTGAAGAGCGTGTTGAGGGGAGCTGTCCAAATCGCCCAGGAGTGGCGGAGAGGCAGAGGAGGCCATGCTGGGGATGCTGTTATTAATATTCCAGTCTTGGTCATCTCTCCTGGCTTGTAGTCTCTTTTCTCCCCTTCCCTCCCCTTCTCATTTCCCTCACATGTGTTTCACACAGGTGGTGGGACTTATTCAAAGCTCCCTCTCCTTATATGGGGGTTGGGTGGGGTATTGATGCAGTCTTTACAAATCCTTTTTCTTAAACCATCCTCTTGGCTCCATACCCTGAGATAAGTATGAAAATATAAAAAGGCTACCTCATATGTCCCTTCCTCTTATACCTCTTCCCCAACCTCCACCAGCACACAACACAATGTAGAAACTGGTTAGCAGATGTATAAAATTAATTTCAAGAGAGGAGCATGGATTTAGCATCCTCTTTCAGGCTGACAGCCCTTAAATTTCATTAACAAGCCACTGAGCCTCAACTGCTCTTGGAATGATGCTACCAATAAGAATGATTAGTCAGGTGAGAGCCCCCCATGAAATCTTTGCTCACTAACCTGTGACACCAGCTGGTTACTTGAGGTGCTGCAAACAGTTCAGTGATGGTGAAGGTGGGGAGGAAGTGGAGCAGAGCACACAGAAGCTGAAAATGTATGTGTAAATAGTGGACACACACCGTACACGCAGAGCAAATCCTTTTGTCAGGACTACTCTGGTCCTTAAAATTCATATGAAGAGATGGGCTCAAGCTTGAATCTATTTTTCTTGTTAGTGTGCATTTTTTAATGACCACTTCAAATATCCAAACAGAAACCATTTACAAAACTCTTATTTTAATTGAGTATTTTAAGTGACTCTGAGCATTTACATAATTTTAAAATGTCAGTGGTATTCATTTTGTGCATGTGTTAAAGTAAGACAGTTGATTTTGCAAGGTGAAAAGTCAGACTGAAATATACATAGCAGCATCCCAGTGAGGGTTTTTCAAGCACTCCCAGGAAATACCTATATCTAGTATATTCTCTGTCCAAAGCTTGACATATAAAGCAATGGCCAAATAATGTAGATGATTGCTGTAAATGCTTAAATTACTTTCTGTAAGACTACTAAGCTTTTTTTATTAACAGTATTAGTCATTATAGTTTGATTCTGCAATTGTCTTACAACTCTAATGTAATAGTAGATATAACACTTCCATAAATATATGATTAATTGTACTGGTTTCTATGATATTTCAAAAACAATTCACAAATTTTAATAAAAATGTACCTTTATGAAATTCTACCTAGTGGTTAAATAGTGGGCATATTCCAGCTGATCATGCACTATGTATTGATTTTGAATGATTTAAGCTTTTGAGTGTTGCCAAAAAGGTCTTTCACTTATCAGGGTAGAGATTTTTATGAAACCTCAAAGAAGCCTTGTCCCAAGCCCATCAAACACCTATCTCCATTTACAGACCATAGTCTTTCCTCTGAGTGAAAATAGTTATGAACCATGGAATTTGGTTACTGTTAAAGTCCTGGCTCTATTTCATCTTAAAGTCCTGGCTCTGTTACTATCCTCTGGCACAGGGTGCCATGACAAGAATTATCATCTCCACAGGGAGAAGCAACAATAAGAATAGCAGAAAATGTATACTTTTATTAATATTCTAAATCTTTGGAAATAATTCTATCATCTTAGTAATCTTTCATTCAAAGATTCATTGATCACACAAATGTTTCCAACAGTTCTTTTTGTTGTTTTCATAACACTTCACATTTACAAAATGTCTAAACATAAATGCTTTGAGACGGTAAATACAGTCATTTCCACTTTATGTGATCACTATTTCATTTTACATTGAGGGATCCAAGATCTTGAGTGGCTAATTAAAAAAAAAAAAAATCACTTCTGGAATGCTTGCCATGTGCAGAGTACTGTTCTTGGGGTTGATAAAGTAATATTTATTGAATGCATTCTTCTATTTGATTCTCAACTTTTTGAGGTAGGTTCTGTTGTTATTTCTATTCTAGAAATGAGAATACAGAGGATTAGAGACTTCGAACAACTTACTAGGCTTGTCATCATAAGTGGTGGAGGTGAGACTTAGCTAGGAGCTCATTTAAGTCTGAAGCACAATCTCCAAACTTTACTACAATCGTGATACAACACATTCCTGTTGTAGGAATTCAAAATAATTTCAAATAGTACGTGTGCACAAATTTACCTTGAATGTGTAAAATGGGTGAAGAATTTGTCTAAAGCTTCAACTATAAGTGTATATTACAGCCCTTGAAATTTTAAAGTTAACTTAATAGCTCCTATTTTGATCTAAGTAATATAAACAGAACCAGATAGATCCTCATAAATACATAGGAACTTAAATATATATATATATCTTTTTATCACTTGCCCCTGGAAATGACGAGACTCTCAAGATTTGTTAAATGAGTACCTTTTTTTTGTTAGTCGGACAAGGTTTAGAATTTGCTCACATTTCCACCAGGTGGCACCCTTCTGCTGAATCCAATGGGTAAAAATGTTGCCTAAAATATGTGTTCTTTCAGCTCCAAAACAAAAACAAAAACAAAAAACAACTACACTAAAACAAACAAACAAAAAGACAAAAAACATCCTCACTTTCTGTAGTATGACTATAAAGTGTATTTTTAAAAGCAACTATTTGGCTACAAAAGCATTAGTTACGCATTTTTCTTTAAAAATGCATTTCAGTAGAAAATCAATCTCTTGCAATTCAACATGTAGCAGCTTTTTGATAAAATAATTCATGGTCAGAAGATTGATTAAATGTGTAATGTGTAAAATGTCTTCTGCAAAATATTCTTTGTACTTTTGACCTTTAGACAATAGTAACTTAAAATGTTTCAATAGAGAAATTAGTATTCAGCATTTTTATTTCAGCTTTGGTATAGCAAACTGGATTAAAATTTTTAAATGTGTTCCTATCATGAAAACTTGCAAAAAAAATTATTCTCCCATGTTTCTCTTGCTAAAACATAAACACAGTCATAATTTAGTCAATAACTATTGTTTTTAAAATGTAACTTTAAAAATAGCTTTTGTGAAGTTCATGTTGAAAAACTTTATTTAATGGAAGATTTCTTCTTCTAACCATTTAATATATAAAATATGGTATCTAATTAAGGGGAGAGCTCTATATAATTGTGTTATAAAATATAATTTAGGTTAAATAAAGGTGTTATGTCTTTATGATTTGGGAGAAAATATACATTTCCTACTCTCCCTTAATGTTTTATTTTATATATAATATAGTATTAAGTATATAATATAATATATAACTCATAATATTATATGTAAGACATTTTATCTACTGAGTTAAGAACATTGCACAAAATATTCCTTACTTAGAAGCTTCTAATATGTCTCTCTATATATTTATTTCAGGGACTGGGCAAATTGCACATTTGAAAAAGATTAAATTCTATAAAAACTAGTTAAAGAAAATTGTGTTATTAAATATTAATGCTGCATTATCTTATGAAGCACATTACATTGGAAACAAAACACACCAAATTTCTGTCAGTCTGAGTAAAATAAAGCTATTTCAAAATTTAAATTTCTTGAATCATTTATAATAACAATACTTTAAGCTTTATAACTTACAGGGTTATTTTAAATTTATTTACAGTGCACCATGTAGCATACAAAGTGCTAGAATATTGTGACTAAGACTGCAAGCTTTCGCACCATCAAGCACAAATATTTATTTAATATTGTCTAAGGGTTCTGCACAGGAAATTGCAGATTCAAGTTTGTATCCCAGCTCCACCAGTGACCCACCAGTCATTTCCACTTAACATGATCACTCTTTCATTTTACATTGAGAGATCCAAGATCTTGAGTGGCTAATAGTAACTTAACATATATTTTTTTAAATCACTTCTGGAACACTTGCCACATGCAGTATACTGTTCTCAAGGTAAACAGGGCAGGATTTCTTGGGCAGGATAACTCAGTTTCTCCATTTCATCTCTGAATGGAGGTGACTATAGGTCCTTTAGAAGCTGTTATAAGTATCAAATATGATAATATATATAAAAGCTTTGGAATAATGTCTGCCTCATATCAAATCCTCTTATTAAATGCATAGTATGGGAATAACAGCCTAGACAAAATCGAAAAAAAAGCTTAGAGATTCATTAAACCACCTACAGCTGGTCCTTTATTTTAATGTTTTACAGACTACCACATTTTTCGGTAGTCATGTTTATAGGATTACACATGAGTTTGTGCATTCCTGTAAATATTATATCAATAGATTTAGATATTAGGCCTAATTTGGCAGATATTCATACTTTGATATATTGTTGCAACCCAGTTTCTATTCAATCAAAACTTACATCTTTACTGTCCTACTCTGTAAGAGGGCCAAACTGAAAGCAAACATTGGCTAATTCTCACTAACAGTTGAATTAACTATGGAATATGTTGTGTATTATTTTCAATGCAATGTACTTTGTAAGATAATTAGCATGAGAAAGAGGAAATTTGAAGAAAAAAGAGATGGGATTTATAAATATGCCAGGGGGTGAGATTTCAACCAGTATAGCAAGAGAGTGGGCATAGCAATTGAGCCCCCAGGTGCCCCTACTTTCTTTGAGAGGGGTGAGGATTGGACTAAGCACAATTCAAAGTACTTTTTCATACAATTTTTTCTACGGTTATTTCTTTTTTTTTTTTTTTTAATTTTTATTTTGTCAATATACAATGTATATGATTATTATGGCCCATCACCGACACCTCCCGCCCTCCTCCCTCTCTCCCCTCCCCCCCAAGAATGTCCTTTCCGTTTACTTGTTGTAACAACTTCAAAAAAGTATAGTTGTTATATCTTCTTCCCCGCCCCCCCCGGGGTTTTTTTTGTGT
>NW_007726451.1:22371-47609 GCF_000696425.1 Galeopterus variegatus | reverse complement strand
TTTTTTTTTTTGTGTGTGTGTATGTGGGTGAATTAGTTTGGTATTTTTTTTTTTTTTTTTTTAGCTCCCACCAATAAGTGAGAACATGTGGTATTTCTTTTTCTCTGCCTGACTCGTTTCACTTAATATTATTCTTTCAAGGTCCATCCATGTTGTTGCAAATGGCAGTATTTCATTCGTTTTTGTAGCTGAGTAGTATTCCATTGTGTAGATGTACCACATTTTCCGTATCCACTCATCCGATGATGGACATTTGGGTTGATTTCAGCTCTTGGCTATTGTGAAGAGTGCTGCAATGAACATTGGGAAACAAGTATACCTTCGACTTGATGATTTCCGTTCCTTTGGATATATTCCCAGCAGTGGGATAGCTGGGTCGTATGGTAGATCTATCTTCAGCTGTTTGAGGAACCTCCAAACCATTTTCCATAGGGGTTGCACCATTATGCATTCCCACCAACAATGTAAGAGAGTTCCTTTTTTTCCGCAACCACGCCAGCATTTATCTTTCAGCATCTTTAAAAATATGGAACGCTTCACGAATTTGCGTGTCATCCTTGCGCAGGGGCCATGCTAATCTTCTCTGTATCGTTCCAATTTTAGTATATGTGCTGACGAAGCGAGCACCTATGTAACATTTTAACACAAATATCATTTCTTGATGTTCCAACTATTAAAATTACCTCCGTATATTTTTGTACCTGCTGAGTGACTGTACGTGTGCCCTAAGTTCATGACTACTGAGGTATTGTAATGGGGACATACATCAACCAAGAAAGTTTGGATTTTTTAAAATCTGAAGACCTGTACAAGGTCCCAAAGTGGCCAAATAAATGGTGGCAAAATGTAAACTTCTTCATAAATGTATATCCTCATGGAAGGTTGGAAATGTTTCCACCCTAGTGTTTGCTGGTTCCCTTGAGAACTCACATCTTAGGATTTATTATTCCCAGCACACTAATGTTTTAAAGTTTTTATTGACCTGATCCATGAGCTTCCTGGCAATAATCAATCTTTGTTTATGTTTCTTATGTAGATAACACCTGTTTTCTAAGGCACCTACCTTCCCTCTACCTGGTAGACAGTTTTATCATTCCTTACATATTAACTTAAGGAATTCTTGTCATTTCCAGGATGGTAAAAAATGCTGAGAAGTAGATTCAGTAAGGAGAACAGGGCACTTAAGAGAAAGCTTTTTTATTGTAGCTTCATCTTAAGTTGTCGTGAATCCTCAGGATTTTGGACATAATGTAACACCCACTGCCATGCTAAATACGGAAAACTTACTTTTATCCAAAATTGATAAAGTGAATACTTTATTTTGAACTATTCTGTTCACTACTTGATGTTAACGGTTCTATGTAAAGCCTTCTACATAACAAAAAATGATTTTCATTTCTCTCAAATTTATCATGCCATAGTTTATTTTAAAATTTTTAAAATGTTAATAATTTTTAACCAATATTCAGGTAATATGCTTATGACATTATTCAGAATGGTATATTTTACAACATTTTTGGAATCGTCAAATGATTTCAGATTTAATTACTTTTTGGTGGGATGCAACCTGATAGAGAGTTAAGAACAAAGTCAAACACATTTCAGATTGAATCCTTGCTCTACCCTTTACTATGCAATCTTTAACCCCTTTAAAACCATTCCTTCATCTTAAAAAAGAGAGGATGGTGAAAATGTTGTAAGGATTAGGGATAAACTATGTGAATGGGCTTGTGTAGCATCTGGCCCTAGGTAGAAACTTCATAAGTATTTTTATTCTTAATGCTATCGTGCTTCTAGATCATCTGAAAAGATTGTTTCATTTTCTTTGCAAGACTGATTATTCATTTATGTTAATGAAAATGCTGAATATGTATGTGTTTGTGTGTGTGTGAGTCATTATCAAATATACACACACCACACATACTTGTATATACTTATAATCTAAATACTCTGGGTATTTTACAGTTATGTTATTAAAAGGCATTAGATAAAAGTCAATTTGTGATAACTTGACTGATTTCTACTATTTTTAGATGATAATCTTTTTTTTTTTTTTTTTTTTTTCCCCGAAAGGCTAGGGTCTTGTTTGAAATGTTCATGGATTAATATTCCCTTTTCAGAAGCTTGGTTTTCAGGAATTATTGACTTAGAAATTCTTTGCATATAGGAACTGATGCTCTGTTGAGTTAAAATTTAAGAAAAGTTAGTTGAGTGCATAATCAAAACTGACTTTGCATTTGGGAATGTTCCCTAGCCAAGTTTTATATTATCTGACTTTAATATTATTGCAGTTTATCATACTTATTGATTTTGTCAGGTCAGAACAAAAACCTATGTATCAAGTTACAAGATAGTAAATGAAGAAAAGTGAGGAAAAAAGCCATTTTTATGATCTTCATCTCCACGCCCTTTTTGAGATCTAAATGAAGATTCAATTTCTTATTCCGTCTGAGAGTTTCTGCTCTGAAAACAGAAATGTGACAAATCTGAATTATATAATTTAGAACTTGAATGACAGACTCTCCTGTGATTTATTTTCAAATAATGGACCAGAGAGACTACTTGAAGTTGCATTACTAATGCTCATACTGGAACAAGTAGGCCTTTCCTGTTATTGGTACATGGGTTTACTTTTGGCAAGAGGGACCGAGTAAGTAAAAACTCTGATACTTATTCTTCCATTAATCACATCTCACCTCCAGGAATGGTTTTAATATAAGTTAATGAATGCAATACATGGCCATTTTTTCATTTTACATGTTTTGAAACAAGTACTATAAGTCCCTTTTATAACACAACCTTTTAAATCGATGTTTTACAAACTTGCATAATGATTCTTCTCTCTTAGACCCAGAATTGAAGATTAGCAAGCAAGACAACATTTGAACAGAGGTTGAAAATATATATTTTTGAGAGAAAAAAAAATCTTATCTGCGTGAAGAATTTCTCAAATTTAGAAATAGGTAATTCTTTTGGCTAGGTTAATCTATAATTTAAATTTCCTGGAATCTATAGATTTTTTTAATTTATTTTATTGTGAATATTCATGAGATACAATGCTGATTGTCACCCCCCGTGGCGTGATGTGAGAGCCAGATTCATATTGGCAGCATACCCATTACCAGAAATTGCTTTTGTTCCCAGTGTCCCCCATCCAATAATCCCCATCTTCCTCCCCTTCTTTCTCTCCCTCCCCCCCCCACACACTCCACTTTGTAGCCCAAGGAATGTTCTCTCCCTCTGCAAGACCAAGGAACTACTGTGGTTTTTCTTTCCTTCCTTCATTCTCTCTTAGCTCCCACTTAATGAGTGAGCACATGCAGGATTTATCCCTGTGTGCTTTGCTTATTTCACTCAGCACAACCAACCTGAACATGCCTGATCTCATCTGTCCTGGGAATCTATAGATTTATGAATAGATTTTCTATCTACTCTATTAGTTTTTAGGGACTTCAAGGGAAAAGACTACACATTTCAATTGTTTTTGTTCCTTTTTGGAATAATATAAAATGGAAGTGTTCCAAAAAAATAAAGTGAGTATGTTTTGAAGCTATACCCAGCATCTTTATCAGGGTTATTTATTTTTTCTTTGATCCTAGTAGTTATGTGTATTCTACTTTTGGACAACCATATTGGCAATTATAGGCATGTGTGAATCAAACCAAAGGTTAAAATGGAAGAGACCCACCCTCCTTCTCATCCATGGAGGCTGCTTAGAATTGCTCTAGAATGAGGCTTACTGAGATTATTGCCACAGTGGCATTATGAGTGGTTTCCTCTGTATCTGCTACTTACAAATTTCTGTTTGCTCTCAGAGTCAGCATTTCTGTCTCACAGGATGACAACTTGGGTTTTTTTGTCTGCCTTTGCATCTGTGCCATCTCCAAACCCAAATCCAGTTCCTTCTACATCTCTCTCTACTTTTCTGAAAGCCATTTTCTGTACAAGAGTTGATTTCTTCACGTGTTAATATTTTGACTCAATAGCGGCCTTTCCTTTACAAATTCTTCCCTTCAGAAAGCCATGGGCTGGCCCAGTGGCGCACTGGATAGTGCGCCGCTTGGGAAGCACGGCGGCGCTCCCGCCCGAGGGTTCGGATCCCACATATGGACCGGTTCCCGCTCACTGGCTGAGCGAGGCGCGGGAGCAACACCAAGGGTTGCAATCCCGTTGCCAGTCCCCGGTCCGGTACAGGGGCAACACTGAGGGTTGCGATCCGTTGCTGGACACGGAAAAAGACAAAAGACAAAAAAAAAAAAAAAAGAAAGCCATAATGTAAGGAATGCTGGTAACATTTTGAGAAACAGTTCTGATTCCTGAATCTAACACCTTTGTTTTCAAATCAAGAAACAAATAGTGGAGAGGTGACATCACCTTTCTAAGGTCACAGAGTTGTTTAGAATTAGAATCAGTACTTGATTCTGGGTACCTTCATATATAGCCATTTTCCATTCATCACGTTTCCAGATTCAGCTGCTGTTACAGAGCCTTTGATGGTTCCATGGTGGCACATCTGCCTTCCTTAGTCCTTGACATTAGTGTAACCTTAAATATATATATATTTTATATGTATGTGTGTGTGTGTGTATATATATATATAATGTTTTTAAAAGCATTGAGTCCGTAGGCAAAACTCACTTGACATGTTTTGAGTTCTCCATTGTGATGTATTAGTTCCAGGCCAGTAATCCTTAGGTTTTTGACTGATGACCACAAGACTTCACAGAACAACATAGGTGTCTTATCCAATTTGCCATGGCAAGATGTCACCCCCAGACTCATAAAGCCATTCTGAAAGTAAACCGTGAGATCCACTACTCCAAGGAAATGGCAGTGTTTCCCACTACACAGCAGAAGCTGACTCCCTTAAGTATCCCCTCTTTCGCTGACCATGAATGAGCACACATTGATCTCTGCACTCAGGGTTTGAGATTGCAACTCAGTGGCAATGGAGTTGTAATTGGATGAAACGCTACTGAAGGAGAGATGCACTTAAGGAACTCTGGAATGCATGCAGGCGAATTTTAGAGATTTCTTGGGCAGTTAATGAAAACAACAGACTTTCGATTCACTGGATTTTTTGGTAGGTAACTGATAACTTTTCCAGAAACTGATAACTTTTGTTCATAGAGTTGTCAGAGTACCAATTTCTAATCCAAGACCTGAGAAATGGTTATATGCTAAATAAATAAATCCATGTGGAGAATTTTTGAGTTACAAAGAATTCTTTTTAGGAAAAAGAACTAGAGATTTCTACCCATTTAACCCGACTTTAAACTCTAGCTTTTTGACTTGTTTGTTTGAACTTACCCAGACTCTCTCTTTGAATAGGATATTTCATCTGGAAATGGAATAATGCTTACCTTGCAGATTATTGTGAGGAGCAGCAATGAGATTGTTTATTATCCAGGAGATGCATAAAGATGATAGTGCTTATTATTTGGCTATTAATGTGTTGGGTTGCTATACCAGACATAGGCAGAGTGATGGAAAATCAAACTACACTTAAGTTGAGGTTCCCAGAAGTTGGGAATCCCAGCTTTAGAGCTATTAGGCCTCAAAATCAGCTCAGTATAAGCACAGCCTTGTTAACTGCTCTATCAACCTGTCCCTTACCCTCTCCCTTTCTCTTAAGTAAAGTGTTTTTTTTGGTGAAAAACTGGATTCTGTGTAGAACAAAATCTTGTTTAAAACAGAAAAACCGCAGAGCAGCTTCAAAGTGCTGAATGCTCAAAATAGCTACGAAACCCCTTTCCCTAATTCAAACCCTGTAAAACCTCTATCAGTCTGTATGGGGGTGGGAACTGATCTTTAGTCTCCCCTCCAGGTTTGCTGGAAATAAACTCCCTGATATGGTAAGCATTTGGCTCAGAGTCCTTTGATCTCTTTGTCTTACTGACCTAACAAGAGAGCTTTTCTCCATTGCTTTGACTAAGTCAAAAACTTAAGGGTACCTTTAATATTGAGCTCCTGTTTTTGTTTTCATGGAAATTATATGGAGTCATCCTGGCTTCAAAGTGAACATGGATTAGAAGTTGGTCAAGAAAATATAAGGCACCTATTTTTGTATTCCTTATAAGTGCAGAGATGTCGACAAAGTTTGGATTTTGAAGGTAGATACGCATTTACTTTCCTGAATTTGTTTTCTTTTTTTTCTATCCCATGGTTAAATTCCATCTCATGCTTATATCCTGCATTTGGAGTGCTGCCTTGTTCCTTCTCAGAGCTACTGTCCTTGAGCTGGAACAGAGAATTCAAAATAACTAATATAAAATCACAGATGGTGCAAATATTTGAAAATAGGTAAATACAACCTAGGATTAGCTGCTTGGACTCAGAAGTGTCAGTTTCATATTGCTTATTGGTCACACAAGACAATTTTAGTTAAGAAAAACCCAGAACAAATGCATCATGATATAAAATTGCTGGTTTGGAGTTGTGCAACATAACACAACCATAGTTATTATATAAACCTCAAAATGAGTCACTCTGTAACAAGGAAAAGGTATTTCAGAGAGGTCACAAAGCACCATGAGCTTATACAGGGGATAAAAAATTAAGCAGGAGTTATAACATGTTATTATTGCACAGTACCATCTGCTGACTTCCTTTTAAAGCCAATTTTTAAAGCAAAAATATCCATTCTTATGGGGATGCTTCAGGTGTATACATATTAAATGACCTTAACATGGGAAGCAGCAGTCAAATTGCCAGAGTAAAATTTGCAGATGGTTATTATTAGTAATATGCACTGTGTGTTCTTAATTCTGCCTCTGAGAGATTTAAACTATAGAATCTAATTTGCTTTCAGTTTTCACTCTTTCAGAGATGCATATATTTTATGAGAATCTTAGAACTGACCATGTGATTAATTCACCTGGTTTACTGATAAAACAGCAGAGAATGATACAGGGTGACTTGCTTAAAATCATATGACTGATGAATTTGGTAGATTAGAAATACAAACTCTTTCCTCCTAGGTAGGAGCCTCACTGAGTTCAGAATCATAGAAATTATTTTTGGTTGTCTATAGTGATGTCAATAGAGAAGTGGATGAGATTTAAAGTGGAAAGGTTCCGGCTGGTTTAAAGTTGTTTATATTTTTTATTTTTATTTTATTTTTTTCCAATGTAAAATAATTTTTTAAAATTTGTTTCTGGGTAGTGGGTTTAATAAGACTAGATCTATTATGTAGATTCTATCTGGAAGCAACAAGCTTACCTGTGACATGGTTTGCGTGAAGTCTAAATTTTCTGCAGTTTCTCATTTCTCAGATGAAGCAGCGGAAGCTAGGAAGACTTGTTCCAGATAGGACATGAAGGTCTCTAAAACGGTACTGATCTCTGACAAAGTATAAGTTCACAAATGAAAAACTGTGGCTCTCATACAAATATGTAGTGAACACATGTCAAGGATTTAACCATTAATAAAGGAACCATCAAGATGGTAAAGCTGGTTCAAAGAGCACTTAAGGAAGAGATATTTATATAGTCAGTCAGAAAAAGAATGGCTTACAAAGTTTGCAAAATTATATATGAAAAAGGTTAATATCCAACAAGGAATTTAAACCCTAAACTTTGTAGCTGTCTTTTATAGCTGACAGAAAATTTTTGCAACTTATCTATCTTCTACAATTAACATTTAACTTTACAGATTCTGGGCTGATGTCAATAGTAAATAGTAAGTCAAAAAAGAGAATATTCTCCTGAAATTGCATAATCCTTGTGTGAGCTAATTAGATAGTGCCCTGATCTGACATTGAAAAGATGGACATGCAGTCATATGCATATTTGTTTTGTTCACAGTTTTCAAAAAGTTTTGTTAACATTCCCAACTTCAGGAAAATGGTGCAATCTGGGCCTCTACTTGATGTCACAGCCAACTTCTTAAGTGATTTTATCAAAGCTTTCAACAAGCCTTATGGGGCTTGGAGTGTCAGATTTGATTTACCAGCAGTGAGGTCCTGGAATGCAGCCAGCAGCCAACATAGCTTGTCTGCTTCATCCCAATAAATTGGTCCAGGTGTCTTTGAAGGATAGAGAACAATTTGGTAATCTCAAATAGCCCTTCTGTTGAGAAGATGCGATAGGATAATTACACACAAGGGAGTAAAAAGCCATTCTTGGAGGATTTAGCAAAATAAGGATCAGATCAAGTTGCATGGTGGTACTTGTCCCTAGAGGCGGCAGCTTTTGAGCTGCCCATAGGAGGAGAGAGATAAGCCACCCACACGGTTTGAGTTAAGATATATCATAAGTTTTCCTTCCCTTGTCACTCCCTTCCATGACTTCCAGTGCTCTGAAAAAATAGCTCTTCTAATCTATCTGCACATATTTGAAATTCCACGATGGCTTCCTTTGTTCCTTTCTCTTAAGGTTCAGCAGGGGGTGTTAACTTTTATCTAATTTGTACTTATGTGTCCTTCCATGATTGCATGATGTGCTCTATCTTGAGAACTGATGTTTGGGGGCCAGAGAAAACGAGGGCCTTATGAATGGAAGGGGTGAAGGCAGAAGGAAATAAATGTAGAGACAGGCTGGAGATATCAAAAAAGAATCACAAACAGCACATGGGGCAAAAGCCACTTCTTTTTCCTGGACTTCCGTTTTCTCATCTGTGTTTTTAAAGAATAAAATAAAAAGTAAGTTTAGACAGGTATTTGTGCAGTGTACAAAGAGGTTCAGTGAATAATTTTGGATTTAAAAACTTATTGAATTATTTAAACTTATGTTCTTAAAATATTTTTTTACTTTCTCATAGAAAACTATCCCACCAAATATTAAGAAATGGTACCCTAGGCAAGCATGGTAAGATAGTACGCTCTGAAATGATAAAAGTGTTCTATATTTGTGTTTCCAATGTGGTAACAACCAGCCATGTGTGGCTATAGAGCACTTGAATTTTGGCTAGTGCCGATGAGGAACTGAATTTTAATATTCCTTAATTTCAATTAATTTAAACGTAAATAGCTGTATGTGGCTAGTGGCTACTGTATTAGAGATTCAGTTTTAGACCATTACTTTTCAAATTTAATGTGTACATTAATTGATTGGGAGTATTGCAAAAATGTAGATTCTAATCCAGTGAATCTGGGGAGGGCTCCAGCATTCTACACATATAACATGTGCCCAAATGATGCCTAGTAATAAAAGAAAAAGAATTTTAATGCTAAAATCATTGCCATTTTTATTATCATTGACAATAAACAAATTTGTGAGTGTATATTATTCATATATACCATGTGACTGTCAAGAGCCTAAATCTCATTTAATCCTCATCATAACTCTATGTAATAGATGCTACTTTTACTTTGGTTTTACAAATGAGAAGCTGAGGTTCAGAGAGGTTAAGAGATTCCTAAACTAGCACCACTAGTAGATGGAGAAGCTGTCCTTTGGTCATATACAGCCACACATGTAATCACCATCAATAACTTCCCTGTATAAAATTGAGGCCAATGATTTGCCATTTGTGGTCTATCAATAGATCATATTTAATTTTATTTCATAGATAATAGTGGTAGTAGTCATACTAGTAGTTATAGTAATAATCTTCATAACTCTGTGTACAAGTTAGTATTGTCATCCTCATTTTAAAGATGAGGAAACTGAGGTTCAGAGAAGAAAAGCAATTTGACTAGGGCTGGGTGACTTCTAAGTGGTAGAACCAGGTTTTGAACCTTAGCTCTGCCTCCCCAGTGCTCTTGTCTACTCTGGTGGATAGTTTCTCATGTGTTCAGTGAGTACCAACTCTTTATCAGGCAATGGGCTAAGAGCACGATTCCTGTCTTCTGTATGTTCAATTGGGCAAGTAGTTAACTTTGAAAAACTTAATCATGTATAATTTCATGTTTATCCAGAGTATTTTAAAATAGAAAAGTTAGTCTTCCATGTCCAAAATGTATAATTTACTTTGTGTCATCTATGAAGCCAACTTTTTAGGTATGCATATTTAGTTTTAGTATCTCTTGTCTACTTATCTTTTAGTAAAAAACTGATGTGAACTGTAGGATGTATATGTGGATGTGTGTGTATTTATATATAAATGTTACAATTATTTGTTATTTTAAATTATTGTTAAAATTGTCTTTCTTGTCACTAACAATAACCTTGAGCAACAAATTGGCTTCATCATTTTAATGAATGAGAAGGTAAATGCTTCGACCCTGGTTTTTCAGTTATCTAAGTATCAGATCTTAGCCTTATTTTTCAGAGGTTTCTGTCATTTTGTTTAGTTCAGTGACCAATATTAACTGAGTTTGTTTTTTCTACTTCTCAATATAAACAATGCACACAGTCCTTTTAAATTTCTGAATGACATATTCATAAAGTTCAAACATGAAATATTATACAAATATATACAGTGGAACATCTCCCTCCTAGAGTTGTTCCCCGGCTACCAACTACTTAATTCTTCATGTTCTCATTCCTTGAGTAGATAACTCCTATTATTATTTTCACTGTTTTCTTTTTTTGTCGTTTCAGAGAAATTTTTGCATATTCAAGCTCATTCAGACTCTTTCTTCACCTCTCTTTATATAAAAAGGTTAACAGACATCTTTTTTATTTTATTTTTATTATTTTTTTATTATGTTCATATTTTTATTTCTTATTTCTTAGCATCCAATAACATTTCAAGGTTGGGAAAGTAGCTTGAGATTATATATATAATTTAGTATATGTTATATATATAACCTCAAGCTACTCATATATAATATAATTATATATAATATAATATATATATAATTTAATATATATATTAATATATATATTAAATGAATCAATATGCAATATAGTTGATTTTTTTTTCCTTTTTTGCCTTTTTTCATGTCCGGCAACGGATCGCAACCCTCAGTGTCGCGCCCGTACCGGACCGGGACCGGCAACGGGATCGCAACCCTCGGTGTTGCGCCCGCACCTCGCTCAGCCAGTGAGCGGGGAAATATAGTTGATTTTCTTGTCCCTTTACCAATTCCTCTTTCCCACTTCCTTCTCCACCCACCCCCAATCAACATCATATCTGTTCACTTGTCTTAACAAGTGCAAGGAACTGCTGTGATTGTTGTGTCTTCTTCTGCCCCCACCCCCTGCAGCAGACATCTACTTTAAAATGCAGTCTTTTTACATTGCTTTTTTTTTTTGATAAAATCTGGATATTCTTAAAATAAATCCTCTGACAGTTGGCTTTTTCAACAACTTTTCTCCTTTATTCATGATGTATTAGATCACTATGTGTCCCACCAACTGGTAAGCAGTCTTAGTGCAGGTGTGTGCATGTGCCATTGCCTGCATGCAGAAGACAGTAACCATACTCTGGGCACATGGCCTGGCAAACACCAGGTACTTGCTGAACACCTAAGAAACCATTCACTGGAGCAGACAAGAGCATGGCCTCTTGAGATAGACAACCAAGGTTCAAAACTTCATTCCACCATTTAGAAGTCATGCAGCCCTTGTCAAATTACTTTATCTCTCTGAACCTCAGGTTCCTCATATTTAAAATGAGGATGACAATATTAACTTGTACACAGAGTTCCAATGAGCATTACTACTTTAACTACCAGTATGGAGACTACTACTGTGATCTGTGGAAGAGAGCCAAATATAATTTCTTAATCAGCCACGTGCAGCAAATCATTGGCCTCAATTTAATAAAGGAAATAAGTTCACGGTTTTTATGACACATATCATTGTATGTGATCAAAAGACAGTTTCTCCATTTGCTAACTGCTATCTTTTGCACTTTCTGAGCCTCATTAGCAAAACGGGAATCAAAGTATTCAATTTTTTGGCATTAACATCAATGCTATGTATTTGTGTGTGTGTGTGATATGAATATCTTTATCTTATCTATATAGCATTTGTCTACATATGTTAATGGAGGGATGTCTTTTAACGAATCAAAATGAGGATAGCTTTCTCCCTACCCCAAGCATTAGAGTCAACACTAAATGCCAGCTCTTGAATATTCCAATAATTTGGAAATAACTGATGAGCCTTTCTCAGCGATAGGTAAAAGGAACTATTATTTTCATATTCTGAAAGACAGTCCCATACCTTATGAGACATTCATGCTAAGGAAACAATGACATGATGCTTAGAAATTTTAACATAGAATTTAACAAGTACCCTATATTTTATGTAATAATAAAGAAAATATTATATTTCTGGATGTGTGAATGAAACTGTGAAGCCAAAAGCCTACTAATGGGTAGCATCCAGCATTGTGAACATTTTGTTTCCTGTATTACGATTAGGAAATATAGAGATTCTCAGTGGGTAATAATGAACAGGTGGTGTGCTTGCATTTTCTTATATGCTGTGGGATTAACATAATTTGGGAAATGGGAGGCATCTCTTTAAGGAACAGACTTTCGCAGTTACTCACCCTCCCAGTGAAGAAGGAGGAGAATAATAATAGTTGAGAGAGAGATGGAAGACCTTAGCCCTTGCGCAATCCTTTTTATTATCAAAGAAAAATTACTTTTACAAATTATATATTCATGGGGTTTTATATCCTTCCCATCTCATGTATCAAGGAAGCTATGAATTATTTCAAACTCAGCAAAATTATTTGGTCAAATTATTCCCTCTGTTCCACCAAGTAATTCTGAAAATTATTAACAAATACACCAGGAAGAATACTAGTGGTGTTGAGAGGTTTTATTGATCAATTATGGATAACCAGCTCTGCTAAGACTCCAAACCATCTCATACGAAGAATTTTTAGTTAAACTCTTCTTAACAGTAGGAAAAATATTTTTTTTATTTTATTAAGATTCTGTAATATTTATAGAGTTATTTAAAATAAAATAACCTCTTTTCTCTGAAAAATATTAAAGGAAATCAATTATTTACAATACAACTGCTGAATTATGCCAGGACATCCCTGATAGCTGCTAATCTTTTAACACTAAGAGAAACCTTTAACTTTCTAATGCTTCTGGAAAGTCAAACTTCAGAATAGGAAGTGGTTTTCAGATTTCAGATCAGACATTAACCCTTGATGTACTGTTTGAGATATTAGAAGATTTGAGGGCAGGCTTGGGGGGAGGGTACATTGATAGAAATCAGGAAGGACTTCGATAATTTTTTTTTTTCTTTAATAACCCAGACAGAAAACATATATGAAATGATACCAGGAGGATTCCTGATTTCATGTTATAAATATTGAGTGAGTATGACATAATAAATCTTAATGAGTTACTAATTATGTATTCATACATAAAGGCTAGGTAAAGGTGCCATTTGATTTTATCATGAGGAATTAACCTTCCTGTGTATTATAATCCAAGGTCTCTTAGGTTAGACGTACTGCTTTTGCAAATTAACTTGGAAATCCTGTCACATAATCTAATTACAGAAATACAGAGCAGTTTATAGGGAAGTCAAGGTTCTCCTGGCTTCTGGGACTTTAGTGTGTTTGGTGGGCACCAAACTTTTTGTATCACCAGCTCCTGTCAGAGTCTCACACCATACCCAACAGATGAATTATAAGTTAGGCCACTGGAGATATCTAACTTTAACATCCTTTCACTAGAAATGTGCCTATGTATATAGACACCCAGGTTTATGCTCTAGAGAAGCTCTTCTAAATTGGGTGGGGGGAGGGCAAAAAAAAAAATCCCTTTCTGCTTATTTATCTGGATATCCATGGAGGTAAATAGTTACATTGGAAAGGCTGGAAGTAACCCCAAGAATTTTTGGTTATAATAACCTTCCATCCTTTCTTTTCTTTTCTTTCTTTCATTTTAAATCGAAGAGGCAAGATGAAATAAAGAAGTGCATAAAACCCTTTTTCTTTTCCCTGAAAATGTGTATCACTTAACAAAAGCATCTCACTGCTATTTCAATTTGTAAATAAAGACAGTTTAAAAAACATTTTCTAACATGAAACACCTTTGACACTAACACCTTGTAAGGTAAATCCATTCCTTTTATCCCAGACCTTGAAAAATAGTTTTCAGACAAATAGTTTTGGTGCGAAAATACTTAAAATGAACAACTTTATTATTTTTTTAAGAAGTCACAAAAGGAGTGCTGGTGAGTTAGTATGCTAACCAAATTCAGAAAGCATATGAGGCAGATTCTGTTTTATTTATTATTTCATAACACATTACTCCATCATTCGGTATCTTAAAACCAACACCATTTCATTTGCTGATGATTCTGTTGGTCAGGAATTCAGGCAGGACTTGGAGGGCAGCGCTTCTGCTTCAAGAGCATTGGCTGGGGTCATTGGCTCAGCTGCATTTAGTTGGTGGGTGAGCTAGGCTGGAAGACTAAGAAGGCTTCACTCATGCATGTGGTCTCGCCTTACTGTGCTTTCCCTCTCTCCACATGTGTAATTTGGAGTTCCTCACAGCACAGGTCTTGGGATGCTCACTAAGCTATTGCCTTCCAAAATGAAACATTCTAACTAATGAGGACAGAAATTGCAGTTGTTTTAAGGACCAACTTTAGAAGTTATAGAGTGTCTCTGCCACCACATTTTATTGGTCAAAGCAGGACACCGGGTCAGCTCAAATACAAAGGGAGGGAAAATGGAGTTCTTGTTTTCATAAGAGAAGTGGTAACAGATTCATGTATCACCGGCCAAAGCAACAGAACTGTATCTGGGTATAGATGTTCACTGTAGGACAATGCGGGTAATTCCAGGGTGTTTAGATTTTGGAAATATTATAAGAATAAAAGCGATGCCATTGAGTCAGTGCTGTACTTAGCCATAACCCATAAACATATGCCCTTTGGAATGTGAGGACAAGTTATAAATTGATAGAAAATAGTCCTTCATGTGCAATGATGCTTAAAAGAATAAGAATTTATATTTTCACTTTAAAATAAAAATAAATATAAAGCAATCATCTTTATCTAGGTATAATCACAAAATATATTTATTTGGAAATAAATTCAATATATTTCTTGGTTGAAAAGTTAGTATTTGCTAAATTGTCTTTTAACTTCAGGGAAATTAGAACCATGTAATTTGATGTCATAAAGTAAAACATACAGCTAGACTTCTGAGAAGGTGTACATCTTAAAGGAAGGGACAACTTGCACATAGAAGTTGGTTATTATGGCTATAAAGGTACTTTAGTTTTGAATTATAATTACTTTAATGAATCCTGCCACTGTGAAATCTTTTATATTGTCACATTTCATGCTGGAAGAAGTAGTTAAGCTGAGATTGGTGGGCTTCCAAATATTTCACATAAAGTTGGCTTTTTCAGATGGAAAGAAAATGATCTGGGAAAAAACATTTAGAGTTCCAAGGAATGCAATATAATTCTCTATGGAACGTCTTTTTAAATTGCTCCTGCCCTTCCTTAGACATTAACAGTACTTCCATGCACTGTTTGCATTGGAGTCCCTTGCAATGCAAAGTGTAGATACTCCATGGAGTGTGTCCCTATTTATGACAAATTTCTCATTTACCTTGTGCATCAGTGAAGGTTACTTAACTCAGAGGGGGAGGTGGGGTGCCTACGTGAGAAGGAAGATGGCTATATAACCTGAGGGATGAGCATTCCTTTCCCTGTGCCCCCCACTTCTCCATGTGTCCTGTTCTGTTTAAGATACTGCTTTGTCTCTCCATCTTCCTTCGTTGTCGTGGGATCTGGGAATGTAGATGCCTCAAATGGTAAACTTACCACCTGAGAAAAACTGGTGTGGCCTGTACCACATGGACAGCAGGCTGCTGTGAGTCCTTTTTGGAACATGAAAAATTTGCAAACACGCACACACACACACACTCTCTCTCTCTCTCTCTCTCTCTCTCTCTAAGGAAAAAATTACTTGAATGCTTCTCTTGGTATGAAAGCATAAGTCCTATAAAACTAGTTGTGACCACTTTTTAATTCATCCTTTCTTATTCACAGTGGAAAAGAACATAGAGAAAAATTATACAATGCTGTAGTGTGATGTTATTTTACCCCAAAATGCCACATACAAATTTTCTTTTATTTCTTAGAGGTTAGTTCTTTCATAAACACTTCAAACTTTACAAAAAAAAAAAAATCCTATTTTTTCCAAATTGATTCTGACTTGTGATACTTGGGAATAAAGCTATGTGTGCATTTTAAGCATTCCTGTCTTGGTGGTTTAAATTAAGTGCCCTCCAGCGGTAATCTTACAGAACATTTTTCTTGCCTCCGTCAGATTTTGAAATTGCCTGTTTACTGGTCTCTCTCCAAATATCCACACATTTCTTGAGGTCAGGAATGGGACTTGTTCATTTTGGATTATCAAAGAGAATTTTCAGAAAATATTGGTGAATTTGGTTTTGTAGTAGAAATATTTTGAAGAAAAAGAGTTTTGCATTTAGAATAAGGGCTCATGGCAGTCTTTATTAAGCTGATTAGTATTTATAATATCATCAGATCTGTGGATCAGTTTAAAGTCACTAGGCTAGGAAAACTGATGGGGACTGTGTAGTCCCACTTTGACAGATGGAATGAATATTCAGCCCTGTGGTGTACAACTCTCACAGAGAAAATTTAGAGTGAGTCGATGCACGGCAGAAAGACAAGAGTTCCAAAAGCTAAATCAAAAGAGTTCTAAAGAAAATAGGAATAGCAGACAGGGGAGAAACAGAATCTGGAGGGTACTAGGATGGCAGGGGATTGTGTTTCATGTGAGCCTTTAAAGGTACCCATGGAAATAATGCCAGTTGGAAAGTTCCCATGGGACTGAGTGGGTGAGGAGGACAAGCTAAACTAACAGGAAAGAGTGTATTGCAACATTAGTAATAACTTTAAATCCAATCAATGTCTTTGGACTTATGTTCCAGCCAGGGAGAGGGAATAGGGAAAGTGATGACTTTTTTGAATAAACAATTGCAAGAAGGTTTGTAAAACCTAAGAAAAAGAATAATGACCTCAAGGGGTAAGGCCTGATCTTGAGGGACATTATGGGTCAAAATGGAAACAGTTAGTAGTTTAAACTTGTACCCAGTCATTTGAGTGATGCAAGCTTTTGCTAATTTTTTTTTCGCCATAATATAGTTTGTGAAGAGGAATTCTCACGCTACCCAATGAGGATTATCTGTGCACTTGAGCTAACTGTGTTGGACTGGATAGGGAGAAAGAAGAGGTAATTTTAAATAGAAGAGAGAAGTAAAGAAAAGTCATGTGAATGTCTGTAGATGACATGTGTAAAGTCCTATTTCTTCTGTTTCTTGGACTTTGACAAGGTGATGGCAGCAGCAACCAGGACCTTGACAAGAGTAGCATTCTCTTTGGAGGCTGTTCTTGAGGAATGTTCCCATTTATCACAACCATGTAAAAGTCAATAATGGGAGAACTACAACAGACAAAGCCAAGCCAGCTGTAATTAATGGCCCAGGCCAATATTGGTCTTTGAAGTATTCAGATATGAATAAATGCTAGATAAGAAAGGTGGCTATTTATCTCTTCACCCAATACACCTTTAAACATTTGCGCAAGAAATAAATATCCTAATGGAAACATTTGCAGCCTCACATATTGTCTGAATCTCTGGACTGTGACTGGAGACAGCAGGTTGCCCTAACTAATTGCAGTGAGACAGAATAATCTAGTAGAAGCTATTTTTATCCTAAGTAATATTTTTCTGAGAAACATAGTTAAGAAAAATGAATAACGGTTATTTGTAATGCATAATATGAGAGTCCAAAAGAATATTGAAGACCATAAAGGATACTTTATTGCCAAGTTTCACCATTGCTTGAGGCAAACTAAATTTTATATAGCAGTTTTTTGTTGTTATGTTAACCAAAGCATGAAATAAGTGATAATTTGAAAGTAGCGTCACTTGAATATTTTTATTTTTAGAATTAGATAAGGACTATACTATGAAGTGGATCACAGTCAGATTATAATTCTTGAGCACTCAACTCTTAGGAAGCCCAAATGACATTGTTTTAAAAGTATCCCATGTTTAAAACTCACAGCATGTTAACTCAGTTATTTCAAGGATTTGCTTTTATAGATAAGAAGGTTGTTTTTTAAAAAATTTTTATATTATAAGCATACAATGGATTGCGGTAGCCTGTGACATGCTCTAAAAAGCATCAGAGGCTGAACTACATCATATTCATGAGGGAGAACTTAATGTCAAGAATTAAAATTTTCAACACCTATTTACATACACTTAGAGCATTTCAACAAAGAAATAAATTTAGTGACAAAAGTTTCAAAGTATTATAGAAGTGTTGAACTAAAGAAATAACTCATGGAATATTAATAAACCATTTTACCAAATTCATTATGCAGAAAAATTATCACTAGAGTCGTAAAATATGATGAGTACTTTCAAAAGTAAAAATTACATAAAATTTAAATTATTAATGAGAAATATTTTAATGTTATACCAATATATATTAAAACCATGTTTATTAATTTCTGAAGAAAATTGTATTGAGTGTAAGACTATTTTAGAGGTATGATTAACAAACCAAGAAGAAAATAACATAAATTTAGGTATTTAATGTTATCTAATTGGGCATAGATTGGCTGTAATTCAGAGTGTCAGGAAAAGTAATGTTAACAAAAGAATATAATCTGGAAAATATTAAACATGCAGGTCACTATATTTAGAGGTCATTACTATAATTTTTACAATTTAATATAGGTTATAATGCAACTATGTCGTATTGGAGTTCTTCAGGAGTTATCTTTACTTCTTTGGTGAAAACTGTGAAAAATACTTTCAAGAATAAAGTTGATTACAGTATAACAGTCTAACTCTCCACAACCTCTACCTCACAATAAATACACTCCACATTATTGTATTAGTTATAAATTTCAAAAATGTATTAATCAGTTGAATTTTTAAAGTCTGTTATATTGACTTAGTTATTTCTAACTCTTCTGAAACTGAGTAGAAAGTTTATTTTACTTCTTCCTCTGCAATTTCATTCTCACCACTCAGTAACTCCATTGTTTTTATTATCTCCTTCATTTCTTCCTGGTCTTAGTGTTCTTTGCTTTGGTTTGTTTTACATGTAAACCCAAGTATTTCTATATAGAATAAATAAGAGTATATTCTATATGCTTGGGAGAACAAACTTTTACAAATTGATATTATGCACCAGGAACTGTGTTGGCTGCTGGATTTACGTTGCTGAAAGAGACATAGTGGTCCTCGCAGAGCCTACGGTGGAACAAAGGCAGAAACAGATCAGCACGGTGTGGCAAAGCATGCACCAATGCTGTGGATCGCTTGCAAAAGCTTTGTTTAGCTTATCCTCAGTGGTTGTAGTGAAGGGTAGTCAAAGAAGTCTTCCTGGAAGAGGTGACCTTTAACTTGAGACTTACAACATAAGTAGAAGACAGGATAAAGAAAGGGGGTGGATAGAGAGTGGTCATTTCAAGAAGCAGGTAACATCATGAACAAACAAATAGATCTCAACCACATGGTGTTTATGGAAAATTACAAGCAATTTTATGTGACTGTCATGTAAAGTTCAAGAAAGTGGTATGTGACGAGGTTGGAGGAGCTATATCATGGAAATCGGTGTACTGGTAGGATATTCACAACAGCTTGGTCTTTATTCTAGAAGATGGGGAGCCTGTTGGAGAACTTTAAGCAGGTGATCAACATGGTTGATTTTAAATGTATCATTTTGGCAACAGTACACAGCAAGGTGAATGTAAAGTAGTAATTTGCTAGGGTAGGTTTTCAGAGACTACTAATAAAGTTCATATGAGAAAACAAAGGACCTGGACTAAAATCATAGTCCAGAATGCTCCCAGGTTTCTAATTCTATTGAATTAGGGGGATGGTGAAAAGATGCATAGAATATGTAAGAAGAAACAAATCCCTGTGAAGCGAAGTATTTAGTTTTTCATATAGAAAGTTTGAGATATCTATAGATATTTTTTAGATGAGACTATGTCTTGAAGGAGAGAGGGAAGAAGACATAAATTTGGGTGCAACCAGCACATACATGGTTGCCAAAACTATGATTGTGGGTGGGCTTTTTAGGCTTAGTTTATATAATGGGAAAGTGGTGGTTAAAGAGAGATTCTTAGAAAAAAATCTTAAAAAGCAAATGGAGCAGAGAAGTCTATGACCCATCAACATCAGATGGCCAGGGCAGTAAGTAGTTGTAAAATCAGGAGGATGTCATGAAGTATTAAGTTTGAATAACAAGGATGTCATGAAGTATTAAGTTTGAACCCAAGGAAGTATTAAGTTTGAATAACAAGGGAAGCATTTCTATGTTAAGGCAGCAGAAACAGCTGGAATTGAAATCATTAGATTTTATAGCATTTGGAGGAGTAGGGATGAAAAACCGTATAATGGGTTGAAGCATGAGAAGGCAAAGGAGAGAAGTAAAATTCCAAGAGTTTTGCTGGACAAAGAGGGAGAAAGACTAGGAATGGAAGAGACATGAAATTCAGTAAATTTTCTTTTTTTTATTAAATTTTGTTGTATGTTATCTGTGTGGTTTTCTTTCTTATGTTTTAGAATAAAGAGAATCAAATGTTCACAGGCTACAGGCAGAGTCAGTTGAGACTAAGATTGGAGATACGCTGATCTGAGAGAAAAGGGAATAATTAAGGAAGCAGGGTGTCGGGGGGAATGTCAGGTAACTGGATCTATCTGTATAAAGAAAAGTTTGGGCTAATATTCAGAACGACATAATGATTGTTAAACTTTCATTGAATTAACTAAAAGGAATCATTACTGAAGTAATTTTAAGCTGATAGAGATGCATTAAGAATTCAGGCAATGCTTTAATGTCTCTTAAGAAAAATTCATAGTCCAGGCCATAAAATACAGGAAACCCAAGAAAGGTCAATGATAGAGAATGGGCAGAAAAAAAGAAATGTAAATGTTTCCTAAGCATACATAAAGATCCTCAGGTTTGCTTACAAAAAGAGAAAAAAAAATTTAAACTTCACTGCAATAATACTTTTTTTTGGATTGGCAAAACCTCAACAGTTTGGTCATATATACTGTAATGGGAATTGTCATATGGAAATGCAAAATGGTACAACTCCATATGGAGAGGAATTTGGCAATGTTTGGTAAAATTATATATACTTTTACCCTTTGACCCAGCAATCACACTTGTAGAAACCTATTTCATGAATACATTGGCAAAAATATGAAAAAAAAAAAGTATACCCAAGGCTATTCACTGTAAGTCTGTTTGTAATAGCAAAAGACTGGAAACAATCCAAATTTCCTTTAATAGTACTGTGGCACATCTAAAATCCAATACTTTGCAACTATAGAAATGATTAAGAAGTATAACTATTGATACTATATTGTTATCATTATATATTTGTATAAATATATTTATATTGTATATATACGTGGGAGTGTATATATGTAAATATATATGTATACACATACACACAAATACATATATATATTTAGAGAAAAAATACAAAGTGGAAAGAAGTGTGTATTATTTGCTGCCATTTTTCCAAGAGGGATAATGTGTATTTTCTTGGTATATAATATAAATGGATACAAATCTTTCCATGAACTTTTTATAGTACACATGTAAGAGTATACAGTATTCTTCTTTGAGTATACATTATCTTATAGAATTGGTTTTGATTTTCTGTAAATAATTTTCATAAATTTCCTTCTGAAAAATTAAATCAAAAAAGGAATTCCTTAATCTTAAAAGTAAAAGACACCAGTAGACCTAAACGTGTTTGCAGCTGGTGACATAGTAATGCAAAGAAGAACTATTTCAAGTGACTTTAAAACAGTGACTTGAATATTATATGTAGTGGAATATCCTTAGATTAAAAAAAAAGAAGAAAAAGAAAAAAACCTGCTAGAAAAAGTAGCTGTTTTTTTTATCCTATTTTTAGAATGTTGCTATTGTTATTCTGAGACTCGTGTGTGTGTGTGATATGAGCTAAATATTGCGATCCCTGATGTATGGATGAGGAAACTGAGGTGTAGAGAAGTGTATAACCTTTTGAAATGTAACCCAGGGGCAGAACTGGCCTTCCAAATGAGGTCTGACTTTCTGACCAGTGTATTCTATGCTATTTCATGCTGCTCTTGTAAGAGGGTTTCGAGCCATTGTTACCTGCTATTTGTGGAATCTAGATTGCAGGGGACTAGAATGGACATGTATGTGTGATGTTTTTAATACAACATGTTTGATAGAACAGAAAATTACTCATTATTTCATTTTCTTGTACATTAGTCTTGGCAGATGCAGTATCTAAGGTCCCCTCAGGAAGACATTACTTGATGATGAGCCTTTCCTGTATTATCCATAGAAGAATTGTTGTCAAATTTCTGATGTTAAGTTTTTCCTGTCAGATAGATTTAAATTGGGACAGTGTCTGATACATATTTTAGACATTCAGTGCATGTTAATTATCATCACCAACTAGACAAATGTATGTTGAAGCAGCAGCATTGTAATTGGAAGAGAGGTGCTCTGTAATTCAAAAGCTATTTTATACTCGAGACATTTTAGGGGATTTTAATGCTGATTCAACATGGCTTTCAAGAAAGACGTTTTTCTGAGATTGTGTGATCTTTGTCCCTCTCATGGTTTATAATTGTTGTCTACTCTTAAAGCTGTTAGGAGCAAATGTTCTTTATGTTCTAGTATGATGGAGTAACTATACCTCACCCCCACCTGCAACACCCGTAGAGATGAATATTTGATCGGGCTTGCAACTAGGGAATGTAGAGGCTTATTTTGCTCATATGTCTTTTAAAAGTGTGAATGCATTTCTTGATAATCCTTTGAACTTGTGCTTCAAAATCTATACAGTTATTTACTGCTGCAGTCAAGGAGTGTGCACTTGTTCATGCTCTCATTTCTATGTGTGTTAATTTATTTATGTGATCGTTCTAGCACAATAATACTGATTTTGGCTATGTGTACCCAGAAATTACTATTACATTTTTCAGTACTGTAAGTTAGATAAATGAACCAAAACATGTGGGATTCATTGTTCATTTAGAAGTGGTAAAAGCTTTTTGATGCCTTGACAGAATTCTTAACAGCTGTTTCTGCCTTGTTTTGCTGGAATTCCATTTTTTAGTGACAGTGGAGTTGTGTTTTGTGGCACTGTATCAAGCAAACAAAGGAACAGGGCAACTCTTCAGAGGAGGTTAGAATTTTCTCTCACTTCTCTTCCACATTTACTTGTGTACCAACACACAGTATTTCTTTTACTTTATTACTTCCAATTTGGTGAAAAAGTAGATTTGACCATGACAACCAAGCAGTTAATGGAACAGAGGCGTAGATAAAGAACACATCTTGAAAGGAATACAGAGGAGCAGTGTTTCATGTCAATCTGAAGTGTTTATAGTATTGAGGAAGAAATACCTCTTATTGAAGTGTCCTTTTTGCAGGGACGAGATGTTCACTTTTTTATTAATTGCACACAATCTATCAAGTCCAGCAATATTTTCCCAGAGATTTCTTCGTGGTTTTATAATTTTTTGAAATATAGAAAAAGAAAAATTTCAGCTGGGGCAGAAGAATTAGATTTCAACTTACATGTATTTGATCATTAGAGCGTATTCTTCCCTCAAACATCAGATATTTAACAGAACAGATCAACTTCTGCTTTATTTGAGGCTTGGATCTGTCTGCTTCTCCTAACTGGGCTTGGCATGTTGACAATGACCTCCTAGGTTAATTGTTCCTCTCCTCTATCATATGAAAAAATATTTTAAAATTATTACTGTAAGTTTTTAATTACTGTAAGATTATATTTATTTTTAAAATTCCTTAATTAGTCGGGGTTTAGTTTTTTGAGTTTTGAATTCTTCTTAATTCAGCTTGGCATCCTATATTTAACAGAAATAATACTTTCCTCTCAGTTTTCTAATTTATTAGTGTAATGTTGTTTATAATAGGCTCTGGAGGTTGAAAAAAAAATCTCTGTCAAGAGTTTTAAATACTTTTCATTTTTAATATTTTATAAGGGTGTCTCTTCACAATTTTTATTAACATTGCACTAGCTGTGCATATATTATGTTAATTTTATTAATTTTTATTTTATTACATGTACTACAAAAATATAATTGGGGATTAAAAAATTCCTATTTCAAAATATATTTGTAATTTTGTTTTAAATGATCCATTAAAGTTAAGACTGGACATATATTTTTAAAAATTAGATTTTCCTTCATTTTATTGGGTAGCTATCACCATGAAAGAGAATACTTTTTAAAAGATTGATTTTTACATTTATTATCACTGTAAGTACAGTCAGGCAAGGCTTCTGAACATGTTCTCGTGGAGATTGTTAAGGCATTCACAAATATTTATGGAGCTCTCAGCTTGCCCTTGTCACTTTGTTACAAAATATGGAGGTGTGAGTAAAGTATGAAAGATAACTGTCCTGAAAGACCTTATCAGAGAACTGTTTGGAAGACAAAGCACGATAAAATTGAAGCACAGGTTGAGTAGAACCACATACTATGATAAAATATATAGAGCAGAAAAAAGAAGAGCTTCTTATCAGAGTTGCTTTATTGCAACATTGAATCTTGTGTCACGTCTTGAACATGGATGAACAAGGTTTAGCCCAGTAGTGGTGAGTTGGCAGACGTTACTGGTCGGAAGATATTATATGGCCAAGGGCTTAATCACAGAATATCGGAAAAACAAAGAGGAGACTGGAATAAGTGAAACTGAAAATATGGATTCACAGATACACCTTTAGGAGTTACTAGAAGAGTTTCACATCAAAAGTGGTCTAGTCAAGATAGCACCACTGCAAGTCAGTCATCTCCAGCCATCTTTAATCACTATAATATGACTCAGCACTGACATTTAAGGGTCAGATACCTTATTGGCTATATCTTCAGGTTCTTTAGGCACTGGCATCTGATTTTCTTTTCTTTTAATTTTAATTTTTATTTATTTATTTATTTATTTATTTATTGTCACTGGCATCTGATTTTCTTTTCTTTTAATTTTAATTTTTATTTATTTATTTATTTATTTATTGTCTTTTCCATGTCCGGCAACGGATCGCAACCCTCAGTGTTGCCCCCGTACCGGACCAGGGACCGGCAACGGGATCTCAACCCTCGGTGTTGCTCCCGCGCCTCACTCAGCCAGTGAGCGGGAACCGGTCTGTATGTGGGAGCCGAACCCTCGGCGGGAGCGCCGCTGCGCTTCCCAAGTGGCGCACTATCCAGTGCGCCACCGGGCCGGCCCCTAATTTTAATTTTTTATTATTACCAAATTCATTGTTATAAATTGTAATTTTTTTTTTTTTTTTTTTTTTTTTTTTTTTTTTT
>NW_007726451.1:1869-22300 GCF_000696425.1 Galeopterus variegatus | reverse complement strand
TTTATTTATTTATTTATTTATTTATTGTCTTTTCCATGTCCGGCAACGGATCGCAACCCTCAGTGTTGCCCCCGTACCGGACCAGGGACCGGCAACGGGATCGCAGCCCTCGGCGCTACTCCCGCGCCTCGCTCAGCCAGTGAGCGGGAACCGGTCCGTATGCGGGATCCGAACCCTCGGGCGGGAGCGCCGCTGCGCTTCCCAAGTGGCGCACTATCCAGTGCGCCACCGGGCCGGCCCTAAATTGTAATTTTTCTTTATGACCTCTACCCAACCTGTCACTCCCCAAACCACCTCCCTCCCTCCCCCATATCTCTAGTATCCTTAGCTTTGTTCTCTCCTTCTGAAAGTTCAGGTTATTATTGTGGTCTTTTCTTTCCTTCTTTCCTTTTCTTCTCTTCTCTGCTCCTCACTCCCTCCCTCCTTACCACTTTGTTAGCACCCAGTTATGAGTGAGAATATGCACTATTTCTCTGTCTTTGTTTGGCTTATTTTACTAAACATAATTTTCTACAGACTCATCCATGTTGGTGCAAATGGCAGAATTTCATTCTTTTTTACTGGTGAGTAGTATTCTATTGTGCATATATACCACATTTTCCTTATCCAGTCATTTGTTGAGGGACACTTAAGTTAATTCCATAGTTTGTCTGTTGTAAATAGAGCTGCGATGAACATGGGAGTGCTAGTATCCCTTCACCATGATGATTCCCATTCCTTTGGATATATACCCAGTAGTGGGATTACTGGATCATATCGTAATTCTATCTTTAGTTGTTTGAGGAACCTCTGTACTGTTTTCCATAACAGCTCTGCTAATTTACACTCCCACCAAGAGTGTAGAAGAGTTACCCCTTCTCTGCAGCCTCACCAGCAATTGTTATTCTTGGTCTTTTTAATAATGGCCAGTCTAACAGGGGTGAGATGATATCTCAATGTGGTTTTGATTTGCATTTCCTTGATGATTAGTGATGTTGAGCATTTTTTCATGTACCTGTTGGCCATTTGTATGTCTTCCTTTGAAAAATGTCTATTCAGCTCCTTTGCTCATTTTTTAATTGGATTATTTGTTTTTTAATTGTATAGTTGTTTGAATTCTATATATATTCTGGATATTAATCCCTTGTCAGATATATACTTTGGAAATATTTTCTCCCATTAGATAGGGTGTCCTTCTGCTCTGTTGATTATTAACTTTGCTGTGCAGAAGCTTTCTAGTTTGATATAATCCCATTTTTTTTTCTTTTTCTTGAGTTGCTTGTGCTTTTGGAGTTTTATTCATAAAGTCTTTGCCCAGTCCTACTTCTTGGAATGTTTACCCTGTGTTTTCCTTTAGTAATTTTATAATTTCAGGTCTTATATTTAAGTGCTTAATCCATTTTGAGTTGATTTTGGTATATGGTGAGAGGTACAGGTCCAGTTTCATTCTTCTGCATGTGGATGTCCAACTTTCCAAGCAACATTTATTGAAGAGGCAGTCGTTTCCCCAATGTATGTTCCTGTTGCCTTTGTCAAAGATCTTTTGGCTGTAAATATGTGTGTTGATTCCTGGGTTTTCTATTCTATTGCCTTGATCAGCATGTCTTTGTTTATGCCAGTATCATGCTGTTTTGGTTACAATAGCTTTGTAATATAATTTTAAGTCAGGTAGTGTTATGCTTCCAGCTTTATTTTTTTTGCTCAGGATTGCTTTGACTATTCTGGGTCTTTTGTTGGACCATATGAATGTTAGGATTGCTTTTTCTATTTCTTTGAAAAATATCATCACTATTTTGATGGGGATTGCATCGAATAGTTAGATTGCTTTGGGTAGAATGGACATTTTCATGATGTTAATTATTCCCATCCAAGAGCATGGTATGTCTTTCCATCTTTTTGTGTCTTCTTTAATTTCTATCAGTAATGTTTTGTAGTTCTCCTTGTAGAGATCTTTCAACACCTTGGTTAAATTTATTCCTAGGTATTTTATTTTTTAAAAACTATTGTAAATGGGCTTGATTTTCATTTTCTGCTAGTTCATCACTGGAATATCAAAATGCTACTGATTTTTGGGTGATAATTTTGTATCCCGCAACATTACTGAAATTGTTAATCAGCTGTAAGAGTTTTTTGGTAGAGTCTTTAGGTTTTGCTCTATATAAGATGGTGTCATGTGCAAAAAGAAAAAATTGACTTCATCCTTTCCAATCTGGATGCCCTTTCTTTCTCTTGCCTGATTTCTCTGG
The DNA here is from genome assembly GCF_000696425.1 of Galeopterus variegatus. Taxonomy (NCBI): domain Eukaryota; kingdom Metazoa; phylum Chordata; class Mammalia; order Dermoptera; family Cynocephalidae; genus Galeopterus; species Galeopterus variegatus. The sequence goes on along the minus strand of NW_007726451.1, from coordinate 20,075 downwards.
ATAGTAGTTGTAATACTATGTTAAATAGGAGTAGTGAGAATTGGCATCCTTGTCTTGTTCCTGTTCAAGATGATATTGGCCATTGGTTTGTCAAAAATGGTTTTTATCTTGTTTAGATAATTTCCTTCAATACCTAATTTGCTGAGAGTCTTTGTCATGAAGTGATATTGAATTATGCGGAATGCTTTTTCTGCATCTATTGAGATAATTATATGGTTTTTGTCTTTTTGATTTTATTGGTGTGGTATATCAAGTTTCTTGACTTGTGTATGTTGAACCACTCTTGCATCCCTGAGATGAATCCCACTTGGTCATGGTGTATAATTTTTTTGATGTGTTGCTGTGTTCTGATTGCTTATATTTTGTTGAAGATTTTTGCATCTATGTTTTTCAAGGATATTGGCCTGTAATTTTCTCTTTTTGTCGTATCTTTATCTGGTCTTGGTATCAGGGTGATGCTGGACTCACAGAATGAGTTTGGGAGAATGACTTCTGTTTCAATTTTTTTGAATAGTTTGAAGAGAAGTGGTATTATTTTCTCTTTAAAGGTTTGATAGAATTCAAGTGTGAAGCTATCCTGTCCTGGGATTTTCTTAGTTGGAAGATTGCTCATTACTGCTTCAATCTCATTGCTCGTTATTCATATGTTCAGGATTTCTATTTCTTCTTGGTTCAGACCTTGTAGTTTGTATTTTTCTAGAAATGTACCCATTTCTCCAGGTTTTCATATGTTTTGGTATACAGACTTTTATAATAATCTCTAATGATTCTTCATATTTCTGTGGTATCAGTTGTAAGGTCTCCATTTCATTTCTGATTTTTTGTTATTTGGGTCTTCTCTCTTCTTTTTTTTTTTTTTTTTTGTTACCTAGCTAATGGTTAGTCTATTTTATTTATCTTCTAAAAAAACCAACTTTTTGTTTCATTGATCTTTGTATTGTTTTTTGGATCTCTGTTTCATTTAGTTCTGCTGTGATCTTAATTATTTCTTTCCATCTGCTACTTTTAGGATTGGATTGTTGTTGTTTTTCTAGATCTTTGAGGCCCAACATTAGGTCACTTATTTGGAGTCTTTCCATTCTTTTGATGTAAGCATTTATTGTAATAGACTTCCCTCTTGTTACTGCTCTTGCAGTATCCCACAGGTTTTGGTATGATAGGTCTTTATTTTTGTTAGTTAAGAATTTTTTGATTTTCTATTTAATTTCTTCTTGGACCAATAGGTCATTCAGGAGACTGTTGTTTAGTTTCCATGCACTTGATTAGTTTCCATAATTTTGCTTGTTATTGATTTTCAGTTTTAATCCATTGTAGTCTGAAAAGATTTTTGGAATTATTTTGATTTTTTAAAATTTACTGAGAATTGATTTGTGACCTAACATGTGGATTATCCTGGAGAAGATCCATGTTATGATAAGAAGAATATGTATTCTGTAGTTGTTGGATGAAATATTCTGTAGATGTCTGCCAGGTCCAATTGGTCTAAGGTATAGTTTAAATCTTGTGTTTCTTTGTTGCCTGGAAGGTCTGTCCCAAACTGAAAGAGGGGTGTTCAGGTCACCCACTATTATTGTATTAGGGGCTATCTTTCTTTTTAGTTCTAAGAGTGTTTGTTTACACATCTGGGTGCTTCAATGTTGGGTGCATACATATTTATGATTGTTATGTCTTCTAACTGGATAGATCCCTTTATGTTTATGTAATGGCCTTCTTTGTCTCTTTTTATAGTTTTTGTTTTAAAGTCTATTTTTTCTAATATAAGAATAGCTATACCTGCTCATTTGCATTGTATATATTTTTCCATCCCTTCACTTGTGGTGTATATATGACTTTATAGATGAGGTGAATCTCTTGAAAACACCATATAGTTGGGTCTGGCTTTTTAATCTAATCACTCAGTCTGTGTCTTTTGAATGGGGAATTTAATCCATTAACATTTAGGGTTGTTATCAACAAGTACTGCTGTACTCCTGTTATTATATTGCTTTTTCTTTAGATGTTTTAAATACCATTTGTTCCTTTCTTTCCCTTTTACTTTCATCTTTAATGTTAGATGAAATTTTGAGGTGATGTGATTTAGCTTCTTTCTCTTTCTTGTCAGCATTTTGATTTTAATGGTGCATTTTGCTCTTTCTTATGAATTCATAATAGTGCTCATTTGTTTTCAGATTCAGGGTGCTGGACCCCTTTGAGAATTTCTTGAAGGGCTGGTTGTGTGGTAGTGATCTCCCACCATATTTGTTTTCCTGGAAAATACACTATTTCTCCCTTATTCTTGGCTGGCAATTTTTTTCTTTTAGTATTTTGAATATATCATTCCATTTTCTTCTTGCTTTAAGGTTTCAGTCGAGAAATCTGCTATTAGTCTGATGGGGCTCCCGTATAGTTGATTTGATGCTTTTCTCTTGCTGCTTTTAGAATTCTCTCTTTATCTTTGAACTTTGCCAGTTTGACTATAATGTGTCTTGGAGAGGATATTTTTGTGTTGAATCTGTTTGGGGATCTTTGAGCTTCCTGGATCTGAAGGTCTGCATCTCTCCCTATACCTAGGAAGTTTTCTGTTATTTTCTTGAATAGGTTTTCCATGCCTTTTCCTTTTTCTTCTGCTTCTGGAAAACCCATGATTTGGATGTTTGCATGTTTGCAATTGTCTGCTAGCTCTCTTAAGTTTTCTTTATTTTTAAAAATTCTTTTTTCCTTTTTTCTGTCTGCCTGCATTATTTCAAAGAGATGATCTTTGAGGTATGAAATTCTTTCTTCTGCTTGCTGTAGCCTGCTGCTCAAGCTTTCTGTTCTGTCTTTTATTTCATTGTGTAAATCCTTCAGTTCTAAGAGTTCTGCTACATTCTTTTTAAGGTATTAATATCTTTGTAAATTTTCTCCTTCACATCCTGGATATTTTTTCTGTTTCATTGTGTTCTCTAATTGATTCTTTTCTTATCTCTTTGAGTTGTCTTAAGTTCAGTGCTCAGAATTCCTCTTCAGACATTTCAAGGTTTTCCTGCTCTATGGGATCTGGTACTTGAGTTTTATCATATTCCTTCAGCAGTGTCATATCTTCTTGTCTATTTGTAGTTCTAGTATTTTTGTTGATGTTTTGTCATCTGGTAGGACACTTGTTTCTTCTGTTACTCTGGAGTGGTCTATTAGGGGAAAGACTTCCTCCTCTATTAGTAGGCTCTGCTGGTAACTCTTCTTATATCAGTGCAGTTGAGTGTGCATTGGACTGCTTTGGCTTCCACTTGGGCTGTGGGTGGGCCTCTCTGGGGCTTGGTTGGTGGGGGCCAGCAGCAGCAGCAGCACACAGATGGGACCGGTTCTTGCATGGGCTCCCACTTGGGCTGTGGGTGGGCCTCTCTTGGCCTAGATGGCAGTGGCCAACATCTGATTTTCTAAACTACATTTAAAGCCTACTATAACCTCTAATAAATGACTTGATACATCTGGGTAGCCAGAATTTGGAATGATGGTAAATCTTGGCCATAAAATTTGAGAGCTGGCTCAATTGCATTCAATTTGGATAAAGAAGCAGGATATTGGGTCTTTAAGCATGCTTAAGAAAATAAATACTCCTACACTATGATATTTGTAGTTGGGGTGATTCAGAATTCAACTGGGTAAACTGCACAGCATTTTCTTTATTCTTTAGAATCTTATTACTAAATTTGTAGCACTCCCCAAAGATTTATGGTGTACCTATGACCATGATAAATGCTATTATTTCACTGTGATTTTTAATAGCAGTACTTTATTTATTTATTTACTTACTTACTTATGCATTTATTTATGTGCATGCATGTATGTATGTATTTTTCTACTGGGGATCTGTTGTATGTTTGTATGAGTGTTTTATTATAATCATACATATTAGAGTATCAGTGTCAGGCAAATTATGTTATTTCTCTTGGAGCCTATTGGCTTTTAAGCCCTGGGCATCAAAAACAACTATAAATAACTATGAAGGTGCTGTCATCTGACACTTTTTACCTTCTACACTAAAGGACCCATCATTTCCTCATTTGAACTTCTAACTCTTAGGTTTGAATATAACAAATACCTGAGAGGAACTTTCAGAAAGCCATATAGCCCTACCTTTCTTTTATATCATATTTATTTCCAAAAATTATTTGAGAGAAAATTAATAGTTCATTTAGGATCAGACTTTTCAGTTCTGGTGGTTGTTTGTTCTCCCTTTGTGTCCACACTTTTGGCATTCATTATCTTTTAGCTGATAGCACTGTGTTCCTTACACTTGTATTTAGACTGAAGGGAAGATTTACTTTTTATTTATTGTCTTCATGGGGTGGCTAAAAATATCTGGATTTCATAATGCATAATTTGCAGTTTGTGTTTCTGAGTTGGAGTACATGTTGAATAATATGTGGAACACTTTGCTTGATACTTTTGAAATTTAAAAAAAAGTATTTTAAAATAAACAGGGACCAGCCTTCTAGATAGCTGACCTTTAACCAACAGGAAGTATATAAAATGCTTATAGACTGGAATGATTACATCACAAATTTGATCACACCAAAATGAAACCAGCTCTGGATTCCATTACTATATCTGTGCATCAGTTGTTGCATCTGAGAAGCACTGTACTTTTTGTTTCCCCACAGAAGCAAGAAAATTTAAGAGTGTACCAAAACAAACTGCCTTTTCCACCTGAACTCTCTCTTCTTTGACAGATGGTTCAGTAGGGCATCTTTTCCATCCAGAGCAGTGCTGTATTTGAAGAATGAAAGCATTGAGAGAGATCATTTGTTGTATAGAAGCAGAGTTTCAAATAACCATCACTACTACCAATCTCTGCTGTAATTCTTGGATTTTCACATAGGTATACAAAAAGCCCTGTGGCGAAATTAAACATTCAACTAATGTTTTTTTCCAAAGTCATTAAGCACCTAGCATTTAATCTTTTATATATGCAGATTAAAAATGAAGGTTAAGTAACAACAAAGGAATCTTCATTCAGAAAAACTCTGGCATACTCTTTAGTGTCTGATTTATTAATTTATTATGCAAAAGAATAAGATTTTATAACAATATAATTTTCCTAAGCAGGCACAGCACGTGAAAAAGTTATGATGACTTGTTTACTCTGCTAACCTAATTCTCTGCCCATTTCTCTGTCAATTCCTTCTGTCATTTTAACTCAGAACACTTTATCTAGGACCACCCTGCTGAATACAGGTCAGCCTCCAGATTCTTTCTGATCCCATTCTCACATATGAAGATTTTATTACTCTTTATACTTGTCTACTTGAGTCATTCCACATGATGGGAGTATATTTTTTTATACTACTTTAAAATAAGGTACAACTGACTGACTTGCTTAATATATTTACATTTTCCTAAGGACTTCAGAGCTTTATCTGGAAGAAACAATTAGAAGGAAAGCAGACATGCTAGTTAATTTATTAGGGGGAGAAAAAAGCAGGAAATTAATATTTGGAAACAAGGGAGCCTTTCTTTTTCCTCAATTCATAGTGCTTACTCAGTCCTATTTTAGAAAATCCTCTTAATCCTATTAGGAAAATAAATGGGACCCCAGACATTATAAAATCTAAAAGATCTAAAACAACAACAACAACAACAAAAACAAGGTTATAGTGGGCCCTCCTTACCAGTGGGTTTTGCATCTGTGAATTCAACCAACAGCATATCAAAAATATTCAGGAAAAAAATTGCATCTGTACTGAACATGTGCAGACTTTTTTTCTTGTAATTATTTAGTAAACAATACAGAATAACAACTATTTCCATAGCACTTACATTGTATTAGGTATTATAAATAATCTAAAGATGATTTAGAGTATACAGGAAGATATACATAAGTTATATGCAAATACTACACCATTTTTTAGGGTACTTTAAAAAGTTCATGGAAAAATAGAAATGGAAGATAATGCAAATATTTTCATGAACTTTTTGAAGACTGCTCTTATATTAGGGACTTGAGCATCCATGGATTTCGGTTTCTGATGGGGATCCTGGACCCAATCTCTCACAGATACTGAGGGATGCCTGTACTTTGAAACTGCGCCTTTGGTCACTCCTCACCTGAACACATCTCACAGTTTTAAAAATACAGAGCCATTACGGTGGTCTCTTTGGAGACAGTTCACATTTTTCACGTCACTTCTCAGTTAATGAAGCCTTAAAAGAGGGCCTGCTAATCATGTCAGGACATAAAAAGCAAAGGAAGTGAGTGCAAAAGGAAACCAAGAATGAGTCCTTAGCAAGCTATTTCTTTTCAGGAGCCCATGTTATCCTCAAGGTGTATGGAAATACTTTTTTCTAAAAGAAAAAATGCTCCACTTTCTGCCCTAGGAGTGCTCCCAGCCCCTTCCCAACAGCAGAGCAGTGAGAGGAGCGTGAAGGCTTGATGTGATCTCAGGAGCAATGATTTTGCATATTCACAATTGCTACCCCATCAGGAAATCTTGAGGTTAAAAATTCTTATTTGAAGAAAGAAAATATTAGGGAATTATAAAATGAAAAGGTTTTTCACTTCCTCTTACATTAGTGCCTTTCATGCAAATGTAGTGCTCTTATGTCTTAGATTGAGGCTCCCATGTAATGAAGGGCTCTAAAATTTGTTAAATTAGTGTTTGTGCATTCTTAAAATGCTAATTACCAAGATTGTTTTACATTAGATAAAAACTCAGCCACAGATTTGTAATTCGTTTCTATTATTTAATTAGTTAAAAATCCAAGAATCAAAGGCTGCTGAGTGTAAAGTCAAGGAGTTTTCTATGACTGAGCAACTTACAGAATAACCTCCCAAGGTCTGTTGCAAAGGGAAAATACCTGTTAATTTAGAACGGGAAAATCATGACTTTGTGGAATTAAACTTATTTTCAATTTTTTGATTAAACTCCTTGGGAATTTTAAACTCATCTAATTCAGCTTCTTAATGAGACTTTAAAAAATTACATAGCTTTGGTCTGAATACTTCCAGTGGACGTTTTTACTTCTATTTGTTCTTTGAAAGTCCATATCACAGACAATTGTATTATTTTGGAATGTTTCTTTACCTTGAGTCAGAATTGGATTCTCTATAATTTTACTTGCTTTTCATATACCTCTACTCAGAATAAGACATTTTTGGACTTTAGAACAGAACTGTCCAATAACACTTTCTGTAATGAAGAGATGTTTAATGCTGTTCAATATGAACATGTGGCTAATGAGCACTTGAAATAAAGCTAGTGTGACTGAATAACAGAACTTTGAATTTTATCAGATTTTAACTAAATTAGATTGAAGTAGCCACACATGGCTGCTGACTGCTGTATTGGACAGTGTGGTTTTAGAAATATTGCTTCCATCAAGGGCAGAGGGAGAAGAGAATAACATTCTCTTGTGTCACTGCTTCACAGGCAAAATTTCCTTGCACAACTTCCATTTACAAACTTGGGGAAACAAATAAACAAACAAAAAACAAACAGAAAACTTTTGGAGTTAGTGCTTGTTTTTGTGTAGAAATAAAGGCATAAAGGAAATTTCAATATATGGCCAACTCAAGTTTAGAAAATATTCAGCTCTCTATGGTAACTGATCAAGGAAGGCGTGGATCAGGAATGAGTAGAAAGAGGGGTCGAAAGGTCTGACCTAGGGACTGGGCATTGAAACAACCAAACAGTGGCAAGAAAGAATTCAACCACAGTGACCTGGTTCATGTTTTCTTCAAGAATGGATGGGTCTTCAGCATAAGGAACAGGGTTGTCTTGAATCTAGTCTTACCATTTTGTCTATCCATACTTGCTGGTGTGTATGAATCCAAAAGATCATTGGCACTGCTCAAGTTTCTACTGAAGAAGCAGCTCTGTGAGGGAGACAGCATGGTTGAGATGAGGAGATGCAGGGGCATGCGCATGTGTGCTTTTCTATGATCTTTTCTATGATTTTTTTTCCATTCCTTATTCCAGTGTGAACAAATAGAGAGAGGGAGATGCTGAATCACATCACACTGGACTAAACCGAATTTTTCAGAGCTAAGGGTGGTATCCTCCCAGTTCTAATTTTAGCCTTATCCACCCAGTGCAGTAATTTTCCTGCTCTGGGAAAATAAAAAGACAGACACACACACACATACACTCACACCCTTGAAGTTGGCACTTTGCCTTTGGCCTCCCCTGTCTCTTCTTAAACCTCTCTGTAACCTGCCCAAATCTTCCTGTCCACACACAAAATACTTTGTACTATACTATATATTTTATTATGTTTTTCTCTGGTTAAATTTGTTTTTCCTCCTCCCTATCCAATTGAATCTCTTTCCTTACATATAGAGGTTTACCTAATTATCATATGAAAGTAACTCATACTCAGTTGTGAATAAGTTCTCTGTGTTAAGAGTAAATATCATAGAGAAATTCTATTATCAAATGAAAATCTAAATGATGGAATTCTGCAGGGGTGGGTGACTTTGAGCAGAAGAGATTTTCCCTTGTTTCCTATGAATTTTCTTTGTTTATCCTGATTTGACCTGATTTTAGGTTATTTGGAAAAATAAATAAATTTCACTAATTACTAAAATTATCTTCTATAGTTAAAAATCCATTAAACCTTGTCTACTCATTTCTGCTATAAAGCTATGCACAAGCTGGTGGCCTTTTAAAAGACTACATAACCACTTCTAATTTAGGCAAGGTGTAAAAACACAAGTAGCAAAAATATGGTAGTTTAATTCACTCTAGGGAAGTCATTTTCTAACTATGCACCAAGAACTGGCTGCATGTCAGACATTGTCCTCAACATACACGGAAAAGGAAAAGACAGAGTCTCTAGTCTCTTGTGGCTGACAGGAGCAACTGATACTTCGTGGTCTATGTAGAACTTGCATGTGATTGTGATGAATTCTGAATTAATAATAGGAAAAAAAAATCATTTACTGAGCCTGTCTACAATGCCAGGACTTTACAAAGCATTTTACTCATGTAAACTCTAATCAGTGAAACAACCCTAAAGCAGGTATTAGCACCCTCATTTTACAAATGGGGATTCTGAGGCTCAGGGAAGTGGCCTCTGTGAATGAAAGCCCTGGGCTCTGAGCCTGGCAGTAGGAACAGAGAACAAAGTATCCGTACTCTAAGGGCAAACAGGTCACAAAAGAAAGTGGAAGTGGCTCAGTCTTCTCCCTGCCTCCCCTGCCAGATAGTGGCAGCTCCTCCTCTGGGGAGCCGTGGCTGAGTGGGCAAGAGGAATCCGGAAAGGGGGGAGCATTCTCCTGGGATGCTTTCTTATGGGTATATACTTTATACACATCTATATGTGACTACAAATATGTGCATGTGTTGGTACACCTTTTCTTATGGGAATGCAAGAAAATGATGTCTTCCTCTATCAGGTGACTGGTCTGCTACCTGGATCAGGGATTAGTTAGGTAGTATTTAGTGTGAGGTAACATACCTGATGCCACAGAAAACCAAGTTTATACTTTAAATCAACGTTTTCTAATATGACTTCCATATGTTGTTAATAACTATTCTCTGAAAAAGAGTTGCATGAGCAGAGTTTTATTTATAGGTATATGTGAGAGAAAGTACCTACTAGATTTCTTTCCTCAAAGCTCTGAGAAGTACGGCAATAGAGAAAACATTTGACTTTGCTTAAAACAATTCTTCCCACATTTGACAATGGAACCATGTTTGCTTGTTTGTTTCTCTTCCAAAGTCAACGTATTAGCATATCTGTTCTGCAGAACACATTTGAGAAATTTTTCATTAAACAAAAGGAATGAGCAATGTGGAAAATCTGGGCATTATAATGGGATTAGGGAAATGTTTTTGGCAGAAGATGGATTGTGGGCAACCATTTTATTACAGTATTCAGCTAGATTTACAACTCTGTTTACTGGGGCCTGGTACTGTGAGGGTGTAATTATCTAGTTTTCTGGAGTAATAGAACCAGTTGATTTTTCATTTGTTCTTTAAATGCTAAACCATGATAAATAATAATGTTATGATTAAGCATGTTCATGTCATTTGCTCAATCTAGATAGGGGCTGGCTCAGACAAAGAATTATATGACTTCAATCAGGTTGAAGGTGCTATCTCTTTAACAAGCTTCAAAGATGTGATCATAAGACTTAGAGAACTAGAAACAGAACATGACTAAACAAATATGACTTGGATATTTTTCCAGCTGCCAATAAATGTTTTGTTGACTTTTCCAAACTTTTAAAAGTGCTGTAACTTCAACATTCCAATCTCCTTCTTGTGTGCATAATAAACATTCCTGTTCTGTATAATTTTAACTAGACTGAGCTATGCTTACACTTTCCAGATACCAGCTGTTGAAGCAGCAACTTTCAAATGATTTTGCAGATCGGCAAACACATTATATCATTGTGTATTTTGCAGCTGTCTCTTCAGTTAGGCTTGCTTTGGTTTTTGCAGAGTAACTTGTGTACAGTTACAGAAGAGTATTTGTTTTCCTCCAACAGTCTGGCAATTAGTGCTTTCCTAGCTGCAGTTTTAGTTCAGTGCAATAGGTACCTAGTATTGGGTAACTATTTACAAACCAACATAATGACTGGCAGGTTTTTAAAGAGCAATTACTCTCAGTCTTTTTAATAATGGTCAGTCTAACTGGGGTGAAATGATATCTTAATGTGGTTTTGACTTGCATTTCCCTGATGATTAGTGATGTTGAGCATTTTCTTATTTATTTATTGGCCGTTTGTATGTGTTCCTTTGAAAAATGTCTATTCAGCTCCTTTGTCCATTTTTAAATCAGATTATTTGTTTTTTTTACTGCAAAGTTGTTTGAGTTCCTTGTATATTCCAGATATTAATCCCTTGCCAGATATGTAGTTTGAAAATATTTTCTCCCATTCCTTAGGTTGTCTTTCCGTTCTGTTGATTGTTTCCTTTGCTGTCCTCACCCATAACTGGGTGCTAAGAAAGAAAGAAAGATAGACAGAAAGAAAGCAAAGACCTCAATAATACATTTAATTTTCAGAAGGAAAGGACCAACCTTAGGATACTAGAGATGAGCAATGGCACAAGGGGTTGGGGAGTCATTGGTCAGGTAGGGGAGATAAAGAATAATTATGATTTGTAATAATGAATATGCTAAAAAAAAGAGAGCAATTACTGAAGCAAAAAATAAAGAAGAAAGAAAAGAAAAATGCTTTGTCCTACCCTGAGTCATTTTAAAATTATTTACTCAACAAATGTTGGAGTGCCTATTGTGTTTAAGGCACTCTGCTATGTTTTACAGCCATTGAACAGTAAATAGCAGAAGTTAGTTGGTTAATGAGTAGGTGGGAAGGTTGTTCTAAGGAACACCGAGTTCCAGAGGTGACAGAGGGCATATCACTGTGATACAACAGATGGAAGCCTGAGGAGGGTAGAGCCAAGTCCAAAATCAGAGTATGTTAAGGTAGAACTGGAAATACAAGGGGTAGGTTGTGGGAGGCCATGTTAAAGAGTTTGGAGTGGCACTGACCGTGGAATTAACAGAAATTCTTTGGAGGATTTTCAGGTGGGGATACCAAGGTCAGATTTGCATTCCTAGTAAAAGAAACAGTACAGTGGGGAGAATCAATTGGACAGAGACAGACTGGATGCAGGAAAACCAGTAAGAATACCATTCTCTAGTTACATAACAATGATTGTCAAGAAGGGGCAGAAATGGAGAAGAGTCCTAATTAGTCTTCTTATATACCACTCTTAGCTGATATGCAGTTATTCGTTAGAAGATGATAGCATTTTAGAGCTAGAAGATCCACTAAACCAACCCTTGGTCTGAGATATGGAAACTAAGTTGCAGGGCAATTAAATTACCTTTCTAAAAAATTTAAAGCTAGTTAGTGGTAAAGCTAGGATCAGAAACTACGTCTCCAGGGACACTTTATATTATCTCTTCATTTTAATTTTATTTTATATTTTATTAACTTCATCATTTAGCCTTAACTGTATAGTATTGAGTAAAAGACTAATTTCTTTTAATATAACTATAAATTGCTAAAATGAGGTCCTATAATAGAGAAGTGTTTAATGGCAGCTTTCTCTGCCTCTTGCTACTTGACTTTGAGTTATGCATTCATTTAGCTTCAAAATCTGCTTTATATTTTTTACTCTATCAATCTCGATTTTCTCCATTATTTAGTGAACAATAATTGATCACTACCTAGGTACCTGGGACTGTATGTAATAGGGGTTGATGGGCATTATGAGTAAAACTCTATCCTTGATGCTCTTACAGCACTGGAGAAGTAGACAGGGCAGCAGATGAGATAAAGCACAGGTTGCTCTGCAACCGCTGTGGAAGGACATCCAGCCCTTTTCAGGGGAGTTAAGAATGGCTTCCTGGGTGTGAAACTTGATTAAGGGAAGTGTCAACCTCATAGTTTCACATTGTCTGGAAGTGTAAGTTTGGGGGCAAATTTATGAAGCTATAAAAATGTTCATATTTCATTTTTGTACCTAATACCTGTTCCTGTGATCGGCTCCAATATGTTTAATCTGAAATTCTTCTGGGATTAGCTTTGTGTGTGGATAACAGATCACTTTCAGAGCAGAGAGCTGAGTAAACTGTCAGGATGTTGGATTAGTTATGCCAGCCCTTACTCTTTAGTTGTGATGACAAGGCTCATCAGCTCCAAAGCATCCCTCTTTCATTTTAGACTACACCAGGTTATTCCCAAGGAGATATCCTTTGTCTTGAACAATTTTCACCAACTTTAATCTGTGATTGAGTTAAACATTCTCATCCCATGGAAATTATTACCACTCTCATGAAACCCACATTCTGTCCAACGGACCAAATATGCTCCTGTAGAAAATATGAGTGACTTGAAGCTGTTTACAAATCTTATATTCTTTGGTCGCTCATTCTTTAATTGCCTTTATTGTACACATTCACTTAAAATTTAAGAAATGTACATTTGTTATTCTATACCAAGGTTTAAACATAAGAATTTTTGGCATGTGAAATTGTAATAATCTCATTAAGTTTCCTTCTTGCTAAAGTAGACTTTTTTCTATGGATTTTGCTTCTCTAGTATTGCTTTCTTATCTCTGTTCTTTCTCTAGCCTAACTTTCTTCTTTTATGTCTTGCTTTAATCATCTTACTTTTGCTCTCCTGATCATTCAAATAAACCTCTAGAGCAATATGGTCTTACAGCTCAGAACAGCAAAGGAAAAAAATACATCACCCAATAACTGTAAGGAAGAAACTATGTTTCTCGGAGAGGAATTCTTGCCAAAGCAGGTGCAAGATGAAGCTGCTCCAGCAGTGACCAGGAAGAATTACAGATGTGTCTCAAGTGTATCATTCCCAGGTTTCAGTCACAAAGTTAATAACAAAGATTAAAAGCACTACATTTTATAATATCTTAATTAGAGATTCTAAGTGTATAGAGAGGAAGATCAGATAAGTCAAAACAATACAAATGAGAAATATTCAAGACGTTTATGTTTTAATGCAATTTTTTATTTTTCAAAAAGCAATACACAACTATTTGATCAGTGGTATAAATCTGCTGCAATTTTTGTGTTGCTCTTTAATGATTAATATGTAATGACTTGAATAGTGCTATTTATTAAATTTTGCTAAATTATTTAATTATTATTTTGTGAAATTTATGTGTGCTTTTCCCAGAGATGAGTTGCTTTCTAAGTTTCTATTGTTGATCTCGTTGATGTTTTAGTGTCCTTTTGTTTTATTTTGGTTTAGGCCATACTATTTCTTATGAGAAACTATTTTTGAAATGATAATTTATCAGTAGGTCACAAAAAGACTCAATATGCCAACATATTTAAAATGATTGACTAAAAAAATCAATACTCTTTTCTTGTTCATTTGACAGGGGAAATTTGACAATATATTTGACTTTTCCTAAAACAAACTTTTTATTACCTCCCACTTTGTCATCATTGTTCTTTACATTTGAGTAACGTATCTGCCATCGAACAAAGTAATTAACACCACAGTTGAAAAATTACAGCCAATAAATTATTTTCTTTAACTGGTTCTATTTATTTTAAACTTGGAATGTGTGTGTGTGTGGTTATGTCAGCCAGAAAGATCCAGTTTGAACAAGAAAAATAAAGATTGCTATTGATGTGTTCTAGGATTTCTTTAAATTGCTTTTAAAACCACTGGATTTGCAAGAACAGAGAACAGACTGGTGGGGTAACTAAAGGATCGGCATTTACATTTACCAGCCAACAATCTGAGGCCTGGACTGTTGTTTCCTAGCTTTTTTATTTTTTTTTTTTATTGAATTGTATTCTCATTGACATCAAAATCCCTCCTTAGAATGTTTTTTTTTTTTTTTTCTTTTCTCCTTAAAATATTGGCATGGGGTGGGGGGGACATTCACTCTATGTTCTTTCATTTAATATGGCAGTAATATACCATCTGAAATCAGCCATTTTTATCAAGCAATAAAAATTGATACTGCTTTAGTGTATTCATATTTTGAAATAATTTGCTCATACATTGTTTGGAATCTCTTGAAGAAACAAATGATGTTTGTATTTGAGTTAAACAGAGTGGGAGATAAACAAAGTTAGTTATTTGCGTTTTCTTCTTGGCATCTGGGAAGCAGCCAATTCTTTATTTGAGTGGTTGAAATGTTTTTCTATTAAATTTATTATGTTTTTCCGATTAACAAGTAAGTGCTAGTTAAAGCTATTTGATACTGTGACTATTTAGCTCCTGATGCAAAAGACAAGTCAAAATCATTTGCTATGTTGCGGTATCTGTGCATTCAACATTATGCTAAAGCAGTAATGATAACACAGGATGCGTAGCTTAGCTCTGGCCTTAACTGGCAATTTCTTGTCAATGAAGCTCTGCCCTGCCGATGCCTTTGTCAAATACTAGTATTTTATCCACAAATTTGCTAATTTTCAAGTTGTGAGGTTAATCTTTATCTATGTTACCTTTAAACTAAATACTTAATGCTCCCTAAAGCACTTCAGCGCTTTAGAAAACACGTTAGACTGAGCCTCCTTTCCTGAATCTGTTGTGTCATGACCCTTCATTACAGACTCTTTTGAAGATGTGAGGCAGTTTTATATTAATCAAAGACTATCTTGCCTCTATGGAAAGAATCAGCCCAACATACATGACATCCAGTAGTGTTTTTCTTTGCCAAAGGGCACACACTAGTCATTCAGATCAGAGACAGCGTTAAATCACTGTAGTCAAAATACTCCACTTTGATCTGCATCTTAGGAGATTCAGCATAAACTTTTGTGGCACATACCTTTGAAAAGTCCATGCTGGCATTCAGGGGATAACTACATAATAGCATACTCCCTTAACATACAAAACATAGTTATAAATAAATAAATATATATATAATATGATGTATATATGACAGATGATATAATACATATATGACATATATTACATATTTGACATATATTACACGATGTTGCTGTGTTTAATAGAATGGTCATCTATGTAACAATAGTACAAAACCAAGTTTCTTCAATTGCTACCTACCTGAAGCTCACACAAGTATTCTAAAACACCTTTTACCTTGACATATTCTTACTTCCATCAGTGTGAATATGCATATTTGGGTATATTTGTTCATAATTTCTTGAAGTAGCTTGGTTATACATGCTCTGTCTTAAGTGAGTTCAGTATATCATTATTACATTATGAAAAATACATGAATTATTTACATTTTTTAATTACATACAGAGTTGAAAGAGTCTATTTTACTTCTTTTTCAGGACCATATAAACAGTTCATTTATGTAAGTACAAAATAGAGGCCCACACTATGACTAGCCTTGCCCAATCATAGTTAATTTTCATCAATGTGTTATCTTTTAAATGAGTTCTTAAATATAACCCTTAAATATAAATATAAACCTTGTATTGTATTGTACTGAATACATTTGAAAGGATTAGAAATGTTATAGTAGGATAGAATTTCCAGGAGAATTATAGCAGTCTTCTCTGAGGACTCATTCTGCATGACCACGGTATATATCTGCCCCCTTCCCTAGCAGGATAACACTCATTTTCATTTCACATATTTTGTCTCAGAATCAAGAAGAGATACCTTGGAGCAGGAAGCAATGTATTCTTGAATAGCATCCGTTTTGAAAAACCTGGAATTGTAAACACAAACATATTAGAGATCCATTTTTCAAATGTCTTGCTCATGAGAAACTCCCCATATTTTTATTTCACAGTGTGAAGGGGTAATAGAAGTTATCAGTATTCCTCCTTAAGGCTTCAAGTTTCATTTCCTATCAGGTCTTCATGGATCTATGTGTGTTTATTCATTCCTAACCAGACTGATCATATTCTGCTTACCTTCCTTCTTTATAGACTAATTTTTTTTTCTTTTTATTTGTTGCATACAAGTGGTCCCTCTGACACTTATGTTCCATGCAGTTTTGTTTGATGAATAAATTTGTGTGTGTGTGTGTGTGTGTGTGTGTGTGACCAAACTGGACAAATGGGAGCCTGCCATGGCATTCTAGTAGGGGAGAATAGGTCTACATTTTTGTTTGTAAGCTCTTCTTGATTATTCTTTGATTTTGTTTTTAGTTGTATTGCTGCAGGTAATATTTATGTTTACTGACATTCTGTGCTTAATCCCAAATGAATAGTAATATGACACTTTACAGTGTATATATATAGTATGTCAAGATGACTGGCAAATACCTGTGTCCTAAGTACTCTGAGCTTAGGTCTATGGTATTTACACTACTGTTATTTCACTACTTACTACAATCAGTAAGTTTTTAAGTGTATTTAAGAGTTTTATAAACTGACTCAGTTCCATAAGGTAATGTTATACGAAAATAAAGGAAGGATTTATAGATAGAAAAAATCAGCAACATACCCTTTTTTACATAAAAAAAAAATAGGATAAAATAATTTTTAACATTTGGATTTTAGTTTTGCAGATGAATTCTGTGTTTGACAAGCAAGCCTTCTTTGAGCTGGAGTTAGGAAGCAGACTTTGGAAGGAAAACAGAATATCCCGGCAAATGTGGCCAGCATTCGGGTTGGAGGTTAACATGCGAATTGAGAACTGAGAATGGTTGTGGATGTGGAATGAATGGGGGTTTGGTCTGGGTGCCAAGTCAATGTAAGGAATGAAAGCTACATCCCATGAAGATGGTTTAGTGACAACTCAGGCTTTCAGCAAGTTGATGAAAAGCTTTATTATTCTAATTCTGCTGCAGTTGCAGGAAGCCTTTTGGGGGTTAAGCTTACCCAAGAGTATTACCTCATTTCCAAGTCTAAGCATCAGGTCCTGCTACATGGTATGAAATTGTTAAACCCTGTGGATTTTGAACGGCCTTTCGAAATCATCTGTATCAACAGAAGTGATGTTAAGTTACACTGAGATCATTTTTGATTAATTCTACTTCAGCTGACTTTGACAGGGAGCAGATAGGGAAATATTGATCTATATTGTCATGGGGTATGCATTTTATATAGGAAGAATTACTGTGTCACTGAACATGTGTTTGTCTGGAAGCCATCAGAGATTATCAGCATCTGTCCTTAGTTTTGACTTCCTTCTTCTTCATTCAATACCACTTTATGGACTTACATCGTTCTTAAAGTGAGGTTGTCTCCTGAAGGAATGTAAGAGATTAGCCTGATATTCTGTATCAGTTCATGGCGGGCACTGCCATTCCCACACCTCCCTCCCTACTGTGTCCTTGCTGACAGATTTGCGACCCTGTTGCTTCCCTTTGACCTCAGGTTTCCCAGTTGACTCAGTCTGACAATGACCATGCGCGACCCTCATTTGTGTATCTTGCCCTTGCTGAGCTCTCTGTCCTGTTGGCAGCTAGACTGCTGTCTACGGTGTGGATGAAACAGAAAATTACAGGAGCAGAAACTTTAACCTGCTCCATTACCCACTAGGTTTGGTTTTTAAATCTGTATCTTTCTGCCACATGAGGTGATTTGTGTTGTGATATACCTACATGGTAACTCTTNTGTTTGTCTGGAAGCCATCAGAGATTATCAGCATCTGTCCTTAGTTTTGACTTCCTTCTTCCTTCTTCATTCAATACGACTTTATGTACTTACATCGTTCTTAAAGTGAGGTTGTCTTCTGAAGGAATGTAAGAGATTAGCCTGATATTCTCTATCAGTTCATGGAGGGCACTGCCATTCCCACACCTCCCTCCCGACTGTGTCCTTGCTGACAGATTTGCGACCCTGTTGCTTCCCTTTGACCTCAGGTTTCCCAG
>NW_007726451.1:0-1551 GCF_000696425.1 Galeopterus variegatus | reverse complement strand
ATCTGTATCTTTCTGCCACATGAGGTGATTTGTGTTGTGATATACCTACATGGTAACTCTTTGGTGGATGCTTTCAATGCTGATTATCCAGAGGTGCCTCAAATAGAAGTGTTGTGTTATTCTCTATGGGGGAAAATATATTGTGCTTCTATGAATGCAGTTTCAAAGGGTAACTTATTATGATATTGGACCAAATAAACAAACATCTTTGCTCCCATCTAGCAAGAGCTAACATAATTTCTTTCATGGACCTTTGAAATTATTAGACCAATCTGACTCAAATTAAGTCCTGAATTTATTTTATTTTATTTTATTTTTTATTGGTTATGAATATTCATGGCATACAAAGCTGATTGTATGGGATACACCCCTCATGCCCAAGATGTGGAGGACAGATCCATACTGGCAGCATGCCCATTACCACAAATTGAGATTGTACTCCATATCCCACACCCAATTATCCCCAACCTCCCTCCCCCTCTCCCTTTTCCTCACTCCACTTTGCATCCCTAGGTATGTTCTCTCCCTCTACAAGTCCAACACATTACTGTGGTCTTTCTTTCTTTCTTTCTTTCTTTCTTTCTTTCTTTCTTTCTTTCTTTCTTTNATCTGTATCTTTCTGCCACATGAGGTGATTTGTGTTGTGATATACCTACATGGTAACTCTTGGTGGATGCTTTCAATGCTGATTATCCAGAGGTGCCTCAAATAGAAGTGTTGTGTTATTCTCTATGCTGGAAAATATATTGTGCTTCTATGAATGCAGTTTCAAAGGGTAACTTATTATGATATTGGACCAAATAAACAAACATCTTTGCTCCCATCTAGCAAGAGCTAACATAATTTCTTTCGTGGACCTTTGAAATTATTAGACCAATCTGACTCAAATTAAGTCCTGAATTTATTTTATTTTATTTTATTTTATTTTTTTCCTTTTTGTCTCTTTTTTCGTGTCCGGCAACGGATCGCAACCCTCAGTGTCGCACCCATACCGGACCGGGACCGGCAACAGGATCGCAACCCTCGGTGCTGCGCCCACACCTCGCTCAGCCAGTGAGCGGGAACCGGTCTGTATGTGGGATCCGAACCCTCGGCGGGAGCGCCACCGCACTCTCAAGCGGCACACTGTAGCAGTGCGCCACCAGGCCGGCCCCTTATTTTATTTTTTATTGGTTATGAATATTCATGGCATACAAAGCTGATTGTATGGGATACACCCCTCATGCCCAAGATGTGGAGGACAGATCCATACTGGCAGCATGCCCATTAACACAAATTGAGATTGTACTCCATATCCCATACCCAATTATCCCCAACCTCCCTCCCCCCTCTCCCTTTTCCCCACTCCACTTTGCATCCTTAGGTACGTTCTCTC
This sequence comes from Galeopterus variegatus, assembly GCF_000696425.1. NCBI lineage: Eukaryota > Metazoa > Chordata > Mammalia > Dermoptera > Cynocephalidae > Galeopterus > Galeopterus variegatus. The sequence continues at coordinate 176 of NW_007726451.1, read as the reverse complement.
CCTCTACAAGTCCAACACATTACTGTATTCTTTCTTTCTTTTTTTCTTTCTTTCTCTCTTAGCTCCCACATAAGAGTGAGTACATGCAGTATTCATCCCTTTGTGCTTTGATTATTTCACTGAGCATAAGTTTCTCCAGGCTCATGCATGCTGTTTTAGATGGGAGAATTTCATTC
>NW_007726450.1:720027-721615 GCF_000696425.1 Galeopterus variegatus | reverse complement strand
AGACGTTGAAACAAAGGAAGGGTCTTTAACTAGAGCAGTTTGAATGGGCCAGGTCTACTCACAGTTTTGCCTGTGGTGGGCATTTCTCCACCACTTCCTCCCACTTCCAGTCTGCGTAATGCCAGGTACAGCATCTTCTCTGGGTAAAGTCTGTAATGCATAGAACTCCACATACAAAGTGTGTGACCAAACCAAAACCTAGGTTAAAGACACCCAGCATGGCCGTATGTTTTCCCTCCTGTGTCATGAGGTGGGTTTTCCACCTACATGGGATATAAATACACAGACAAGGTTTTCTATTAACCACTGCCATATATCAACCTGCAGCTGGGCTGGGCTTAACAAACTGTAGCGGGGGGAACAGAGTGGAGGAAGTGAAACGTGAAATAGGATCCGGTCGTAGGCAAGGAGATGGGAAAATGAGCCCAAAGACAGGTGCTGGGAGGAGTTCAGTCTGTAAATAAGGCAAAATACAAAATATAATAGTCTAAACAAGTTGTCAGAATTGGAAATTCTGTATGAATTTGTTGGAACATCCCAGCCAATGGGCAGAAACAGATGCCTCTAAACCCTTGGGCAAACATTGATATAAAAAGTGAACTACACCAACAGTGTGAGTTGGCATGGCGTCGTGGCAAGGAATCTAGCTCTGTGGTGAGGTGCACCTGGGGCTGAGCCTGGACTTTGCCATTTTCTAACTGTGTTGGTGGGAGAAGGTTAATCTTTCAGCTTCAGTTTCCTTAACTGAAATGAGGATAAGAAGAGGACCTGTATCAGATTTGTTGTTGGGATATTTCAGACAACGTAGATGACCCTCTTACTTCCACATAGAAATTTCTCAATTTGTGCTAGCCACATCACGATGCTGCTGATGAGTGCTTTCAGAGAAGTGTGTTCAGTGAGTGCTGGAAGAAGGAGACGGTGTGGAATACCAGAAGGAGCAAGGGGCTTAGGAGCCAGGGTCAGGGCTTCCCATTTGGGATTCTGGGCTTCAAGCTCTTCATAATACTTAAGAATCTTTGTCTTAGTGTAGCACCTAGCATTTAGTGACCTAAGACTCGATACATTTTAATAATAATTACAAGAAAAGAGCAGGAATGATTCATCAGGACCTGGAAGCCAGAGAAGCTTTCACACTGGAGGTGACATTTAAGTGGCAGAGACTCACTAGGGGAGATATGGTAACAAAGCCAGGAGGGAAGGCTGCAGGGGAAGGATGGGGAAAGGGTGCACAGACATTTGGAGTGTAGATGGGTGCTGGGGAGGATGCGAAGACCAAGGGGCTACAGAAGACATCTAAGTTGGACTAACTCTTCTGTGCCCTGGTGAAGAATTTGAAATTATCCTTCAGGTGGTGTGAAATCAGTGAAAGTTTTCTGTAAAATAGAGAAATAACATACTCAGAATTGTATTTTGCAATGAATGACAACAGGCAGCAGTGTGAGAAATGGGTGGTCAGGGAATGAGAAAGACTGTACAAAGGCTGTTTGGGAAGCTATGGAAAAAGCTTGGATCAGAGGTGATAACGGGGGCAATGACCTTGGGAGTGGAGAGAAGGGACATGTTAGAGAACTGTTAAGTGCTAGAG
>NW_007726450.1:718215-719228 GCF_000696425.1 Galeopterus variegatus | reverse complement strand
AAATGGGTGGTCAGGGAATGAGAAAGACGGTACAAAGGCTGTTTGGGAAGCTATGGAAAAAGCTTGGATCAGAGGTGATAATGGGGGCAATGACCTTGGGAGTGGAGAGAAGGGACATGTTAGAGAACTGTTAAGTGCTAGAGTCACCAGGGCTTAGAGGCTAGTTACATGGTAGAGGGTGGGGTGGGTAATAGAGATGGGGGAGTTAAGACTGCTTGCTTGAAGAATGGGTGAATGATGATGCCATTAGCTGAGTAAAAAAGGTAGATTACAATGAGTTTCATTTGTAAACTTTTGAGTTTAAAGGTCTGCTCCACAGAGTTTGGCATATGAGCTCAGTGTTGGCAGGAGGGAGTCCGAGCTGGACATTTCCATTTGAGGATAATTTCTGTATATTTTGTGTGGTGGTTAAAGTCATGGGGTTAGGTATAGTCACTTACAGGAATATTTTGTAAAGAGGAAAGCACCAAGTAAACCCTTGGGGAAAATACCACCATTTAAAGGGCAAATGAAGGATTAGAGGACAAGGAAGCTGAGGAAGAGTACTCAGAGATGTAGGTGGAGAACGAGAGAGAATAGTAGTGTGGAAATCAGGAGTGAAGCCACATTTAAAGAGTGGGTGATCCAAGATACCAAATCCAGCAGAGGTCCACTAGGATGAAGATTGAAACAAAGCTCCTGGATTCAGTCATTAATGACCGTGTAAGGACCAGGATTAGTGTAGACAGTAGTGGAAGAGTCTAGATCACAATGAATTAGGAGGTGCAGGAGCTTCTAAGCTTTCCCCCAGAATTATGGAAATGAATGGGATAGGAAGATAGAGCACAGTAATCTATGGGTAAGGCAAAATCAATGGAAAGTTTTGTTTTGTTTTTAAATAATGGAGAAGCTTAAATTATGTCAATAGGTCAAGGTGCTGGTGGAAATAAAGCAGCTGAATGTAAGAGAGATAGATGGAATAATTGATGAAGTCGTGTTCTGAGGGTAGAGAACTGAAGATTAGCCAGACTGGT
>NW_007726450.1:715306-717744 GCF_000696425.1 Galeopterus variegatus | reverse complement strand
GATGGAATAATTGATGAAGTCGTGTTCTGAGGGTAGAGAACTGAAGATTAGCCAGACTGGTTCTGTACATTTCAAATTAACAGAAAGAGAAATTGGAACACACAGCCTAGCACAAGATTTTTTTCCGGTTTATAAATTTATTTATATTGAAAATTGCATAAATTGCATATAAGCTAAATCATTTTCACTTGTACAATTTATAAATCATCTTTACAAAAAGGTAAAGAGAGAAAAAGAAAAAGGACTGTACAGGTAAATTGGGGTAGAGATATGCTGTGTGTGGTTGCCAAGTGGACCGACCCAATTATGAAGACCGAAGGTCTGGAACCAGACAGGGCATACCCTGACAAGGCTGGAGCTTGGCTACAAGTTATGGTTAGTTGTCCAGGGATTCATAAAGGCAAGCATTGAAGCACCAGCCATCCATCTTTATAGCCTGATGAACACTGGATGTGAAACATGCCTTACAGTCCAATATCTTACATAATATCTCTGCAGCTTAAGTTCATACAAAGCCAATCATTCATTTTGAAGACATTCAAGTTAATTTTTTCATCCTGTTGCTTAGAATGAGTCTTTAGCAAAGAGAAAAATATTCAGCTGCCAATGATGCTGTCAGATAATGTTTGTGTTCAGGGGATTTTTAATAAAGCTCAAGTGTACTGTTCAATACCAATGTAAATTATGCTTGAATGGGACCAGCCAGCCTGTTTTTCAAAACTCCTATAACAATTTGGATTGTTAGAAGTGGAAATATTAATTTAACCGTCATAAACACATTCATACATAGAATATTAAGGTTGGAAGAGGAGAGATTGGAGGTCATATAGTGTCATCTCCTTATTTAAAAAAAGAGAAATTGAGGTCCAGAAGGGTCAGGGTCAAGGCAAGGTAGAAATTAACAACAGGGCCAACACTAAAAGGAAAGCCTTATACTTCCTAAAGTCAGAATGAGTATTTTGGTAAAATATAAAAATTGCAGTTACATACAGGGAACTGAATAGGAGAATAAAGGACAACTGGAAAAATGGAGAAAATAAAATTAAAGTAACTCTGAAGCCACTTTGACTTCTATTTCAGATGAACCCAGGCTTCATTTATCATTAAAAGCAACACGTTAGGAATTCAAATATGAGGTGGAAAGTGTCCCTGCTTTGAAGTCGGGGGTCTAGGGTTCCATTCATTTGTTCAACTTGATGCCAACTAGGTGCCAGATGCTGCTAGGCACTGGTTTATGGGCAGGGTACCACCACTCTCTCTCCTTAGGACCTGGGGATCCCAAGCAGAAAGAGGGAAAGAAGAGAGAGGATCCAGGGTAGGAAGAGGAGAGCAAGGTAGCAGATGAAATGCACTCTAAGGACCAGATGATGTCAGTGGTGGGTTCATCTTGAAAGTCAAAGTCCTACTGTTTGCTCTTGGGCACAGGTACACCAGGCAGTGGCTTGGGGACTATCCCCACACTCTTCTGGGTATAAAAAAGAGAGCTCTTCTTGTAGTGGGCCCAGTCCCCATTTGTCCCAAGATGGGGCACAGTAAGTCCACAGGTAACTCTAAGCCATTACTCTTGGTGTCACGGAACTAGAGGCAAAATTCAGCGAGTAGAAGAAACAAATGAAATATTTAAGATGGAACAGAATACACAGCCTCCATCCTGTTCGTATAATCAACAGTGGTAGTCTTTGTACCCCGAAGACACCAATCTGTTTGATGCATGAATTACTAATACATGCATGGCTGAATAAGTGAATTTTTGCCATCTCTACTTCTGCAACAATCAGTGCTTCAGTGAGAAATCACAGACGATACCTTTGGGGATGTGTTGTACATAGTTGATTCCCTGGAACTAGTATTGATATATGATTTTACTATTTTGAGCTGCATGAGAACTTAGATAACATCATAGAAATGCATTTGCCAGAATTTCATGTTGCTGTAATGAGGAAAGAGAAAAACTGAATAAGTTTTAACTTCCATTGAAATGGTGATGGATCATGAGGAACGAATCTGAAAGCTGACCTTGCAGTCAGGTTTCAACAAATCTGGTAATATGTTTGCACTTTCTGTCCAGTCACTTTTGAGTGCCTGGTGTAATTAACTTTCGGCTGAATGATACGTCATGAGTTTTTCTTGCTAAGGCAGCAGTGGGACCCACTGGCTGGGGATGGTTCCGTACAGTCAGCTCCAGAATAGTTCTGTTATGCTTCCTTTCAGAAAGGCTGAGTGCTAAAGTGACCTCCGACTGACAGCTTAATTGCTTAATTAGAGTCTGTCTTCTGAGCCTTGATTCATGTATCTCTGCAGGCTCTTATTGATCTCTGAGAAATGCTGCTTATGTGTGAGGGCAGGAAAAGAGAAATCCCTTCCCCAGCACCAGCTGGCCCTGGAGACTCCCGCATCCTCTTTGCTCAGCTTAGTGGAATGTCTGCCTGGTGAGAATC
>NW_007726450.1:711879-714034 GCF_000696425.1 Galeopterus variegatus | reverse complement strand
ACACCAAGTCAAGGGTTAAGATCCCCTTACCGGTCATCTTTAAAAAAAAAAAGAAAAAGGGGGTGGGAATGAAAGAGTCCTGCATGAGATATGTGGTTGTGAATTAAACTTGGTATTTAATTTCAGAGCAGCATAGCTGGAAAAATAACTGAGGAAACCGATGCTTCCCCCACCCCCCAAAACTGTTATAATGAGTAATATTTTCATTTCCTTCCTCACTTACATTTATGACTTTAACAGCTTGGATAATTTCCTGAGGGATTCCCCTCTGTATCACTTAATATTTCCTCTGTGTTGGAGCAGTTCACAGTCCAAAATGGAAATCCCATTAGCAGCTACACTATCATATATAATACGTGAAAATATGAACTCTCCATCCTCAAAATTGACTTTGCACCTTGATGTGAATTATCTCTTTTGTACCTTAAATGTATTATTCTTCACCACCTTTTTTTTTTTTTTTTAACCCTGATAAGCTTTAAGGCAATTCAAAGCAGGAGACTTGTGGCCAGATGGAGTTAAAAATGTATGTGAATTATCTCTTTTGTACCTTAAATGTATTATTCTTCACCACCTTTTTTTTTTTTTTTAACCCTGATAAGCTTTAAGGCAATTCAAAGCAGGAGACTTGTGGCCAGATGGAGTTAAAAATGGAGAAAAGCATAAGGACCAGGTTGGAAGCCAAATTAGACCAGGGTCAAGTGAGAAATGAGGCCATGCTAGACCAGATGATTGCAGTTATACCAGAAAAGGGCAAGGAGTGGATTTATATCTGAATCCAGTAACAGAACCAATTTAAGGACTCAGGGATATAAATTTCATGTTTATTTATTGGTCCTAGACACTGTGCTCTTTGTTACACATCCTGCTAACTTAGCCATGCTGGGAATCCCATGCATGTTCAGTGGAATGGAATGTGTGACAGATGCCAGCCCCTCTGAAATCCACGGGAGCCCAAGATAAGACTTTCTAAAATCCAACTAACAGTGCTCGATGGCAGGTCTAGATACGTGATGGGAGGCATGCACTGTATTTCCAGAGTTCCTGTGACTATCTTTCTAGGAGACCACTGGCATCTCACTTAGCTTCATAGAGTCTTGGGCTTTCAATATTCTAGCTGAATGAGTAAAACTTGATTTTATCTTTTCTCTTGGTTTAATGGTAATTGATCAGATGTCAGACAGATGGGATCTATATACTGGCTATGCCCTACTAAGTGTGTGACTGTGGGGACAGGTCACTTATATTTTTTGAGCCTCAGTTTTCTCATCTGCAAAATGGAGCCATAACAGGAATCATTTTTTTAAATGCGATTAAAGTACTTATCAGTGTCTGGTGCAGATAAATATTAGCTGCTAGTCCCAGTTTTTCTATTACTACTTCTACTACTGCTTCTGTTACTATTAATACCATGTTGAAGGTCTTAAGTTATCTTTTTAAAAATTGCGAACCTTACATATACAGAACTGGATCCATAATCCTCTGTTCATTGCTCGCTATCACCATTAATTCATAAACAGCCTCCATTTTATTTTATTTTAAAATAATTTTTAGAATCTTAAAATACATGTTATAAATTTTTCACACATTCGTCATATATCATCTTAACAAATTTTATCCCTTTGTAAGTGCATTATTTTGATATTTTCCAGAAGATTAACAAATAATAAAAAAGTAATAGTGCAGAAAATAAAAATAAAAGCATATTCATAGACATTAATAATTTTTTTGTCATGGGAAGCTCAACTCTGAAGCTAAGGCGCAGCATTTTCATACTTTGGGGATTGTAAAATACACTGTATGTTTTGCTTTTGCATTAAAATAGTTTCTTCTTGCTCCAGTTTCTAATAATTTTTATGTGCACATTCAGTTGGTTTATTTTCTTCCTCAGCAAGATGAAACTTAGTAAAACAAGACAGGAGATGCAAGAGAAATCATTTCCCACCTCTTGCTCTTCAGCAATCTGAGGGAATATATTTCCGTTTCTAGAAATGAAAATACAAGTTTATGGTTGAAGATAAAATTCATATTTCCCGTCAGTCATGGGCTTTGGGCTGGGAGTGATGACTGTCATTTCAGTCACGTGGTCACGAGCCATTTAATCACTGCAGGGTTTGAGCACAGCCGAGGGGGGTGCTGCGGCTGAAGTGCCACA
>NW_007726450.1:705102-711644 GCF_000696425.1 Galeopterus variegatus | reverse complement strand
CCATTTAATCACTGCAGGGTTTGAGCACAGCCGAGGGGGGTGCTGCGGCTGAAGTGCCACAACCCACACCCACATCCATCATGTGGTCTCTAGTTCTCAGGCAAAGTAACAGTGATTGCTTGTCTTTAGTGCAATTAAAAAACGCCATTTAATCACTGCAGGGTTTGAGCACAGCCGAGGGGGGTGCTGCGGCTGAAGTGCCACACCCCACACCCACATCCATCATGTGGTCTCTAGTTCTCAGGCAAAGTAACAGTGATTGCTTGTCTTTAGTGCAATTAAAAAACGTATAAAAATACTCAGCTTTTCTTACATATTTGTTTTGACATTTTAGAAAGGGCACACTGCACACTGGCAGTTGTAGACTGAATGGAAGGGGGACACAAATTTAAAGCAGTGAAATCTTCAGGCTGCTGTAGTGACCTAGGTGAGCTGTGATGGGGTCCCACACCAGTACACCCTGAGGGGAATCTGGGGGTAAATTGGAGGGAAGGAGCCAAGAGAGAACTGACAGAACACACTGAACCACTGGCTTTGGGAGTAAGCAAGGGATCTAACATGGTTCAGCAGTGGGGGTATATGCTTCTGGAATATACTGACACAAGAGACGTAGGTGAAGGAGGAATGAGGGGGACAGGGTGGTGGATTCAGTTTGAGATGCTGATTTTCAAGGTTTGTGGAACATAGAAGAGATGATGTCTGGTATGCACTTGGCTATATGAGCCTAGAGCTTAGGAGAGAAGGCTGGAGTACAGTTATAGACATTAGTCAACTAACAAATGTTCTGGAGATCTTAAAACAGAAGCCATATGCATTAAACTTGATACATTCCTGTCAGGCAGCAAGAGGCTAGATTAAATGGCTTTAATATCCATCTGGCATAGATACTGGGGTACTGTTTTTGTAAGAATAGTGCACTTTTGTGTCTGCATGTAATCACATGCCTGAATGTCTAAACACTTAAAAAAAATTGAATATAGATGCTATTTAAAATTTTTATATTCTCCTCATAGTAAGTTTGTAAAATACAGAAAATAAATAAATTATTAATGCCATCCTCAGTATTACAATGCAGATACAAACTATTAAAATTTTGGTTGTTTCCTACACACACATAAATACAAATATGCATCCACTCTCACACACATAAACATACATAGTTAAAATAATACTACGTATAATTTTGTATCCTGTCTTTTTTACTTAATTTTTGAACTTTTTTTTCTTAAAAATAGTTTCTTTGGCTGGATAGTCAATTAGATGAACGTACTATAAATCAGTTCATCACTAGTTTGTTATTGACCATTTAGATTTCTTCTGGGCTTTCTTATTATTATAGCAATGCTATGAAGAATATCATAGTCTCTGTTCAATCTTATTCTATATTTTATTTTATTTGCTTTATAGATGTTCTCTTTTCTTTATTGAAAAGTCTACTATGAAATATTTTAAGTATATGGAAAAACATAGACTATATAATGCATACAAAGTATATAATGCACAAAAACATCTCGTTGTCCAGACTTGCTAATTGTTTGCTTCAAGTTCTTTTCCTTCCCCCCGCACAAAGTGAACTGTAAAGACACAGCTGAGTCCCATGTGTACCCTGTTCCCCATCCCAGAAAAAACCACTACTGCCAATTTACCACAAGTCATTTACTCATTATCCTGTCAATGAACATTCAAGTTGCTTCCAATATTCTGCTATAGCAACCTTTTTGCACTGAATGTTCTTGTAGATACTTCTGTATGTAACCACCCAAGAGTTTCTCTAGTGTAGACACATAGAAGTAGAATTGCTCACTTTTAACTTTACTGTATATTGCCAACTTCTATGAAAAAATATATGTATGAAGATTAATTAAATGAGAAAACCTTACCTTCCTTTCATAATCATCATTTCCAGAAAACTTTCAATGCATTGTCTCACTTGATCCTTACGATAACTGAATGGTGCATCAAGGAGGAATTACCTACCCCCAATATTTGCATGATGAACTTGACACCAGGATCATCTAAAATACTTTGGCAAGAACAGACAAATATTGAGGAAGATCCAGGACTCAGACCTAGCTATCCTGACTCTACAATCACTAGGCTTCCCAGGTCTGCTGACTCTTAAGATTGCTGGGCCTCAGCTGGTCACTTGGAAGTAGCCTGTGAGCTCAGGCTGAGAGAGCATGAGCAAGGAGCTTTGAGCTGAGCGTGGATATCAACACCCACTGGGCCTCCATTTTCTGAGTATTTATGAAACTAAGTGCAATGAGAAATTTTTGGTCCCTCAGTAGCTTGACACAGTTGGTCACTGGGGAGGTGGCTTGTGTTTTGCTAGTCACCCAGATTTCCATTTCTTGACATTGTTAAAATTTCAGGCCTTCTGTGTCTTGTCTCTTACAGCTGTTCTCTTTCTCTCTACCCCTTGTTAAGAGAAACTTGCAATTTATACCCCTTTTCTTGATTTCTCCAAAATACCATGTGCTCAATGCCATTTAGTGTAGCAAACTTTGAATAGATGTTCCAGGTGCTGACAGGTGACTACTGCAAAGAGCAGTATAGTAGTTACTTAAAATGCAGTATTACACAGCCTTGTTCTTAAGAAGCCTTCATTCTTTCTTTCCTCAGTCCTTCACTTTATACCCCCTGTATTAGTTATCTATTGCTTGGTAACAAATGACCCCAAAACTTAATGGCTTAAAACAACAACACTTATAGTTTCCGTGGGTCAGGAATCCAGGTACGGCTTACCTGGGTTCTTCCTAGCTCACTTGTGTGGGTGTTGGCAGGATTCAGTTTCTTGCAGGCTGTTGACTACAGGCCTCCCTTGATGCCTTGCCTTCAGGCCTCCCTGTAGAGTATCTCACAATATGGAGCAAGCAATTGAGAGGGCAAGACACAGTGCCAGTGAGAGAGACAGAGAGCCAGCAAGATGGAAGTCACCATCTTTTGTAACCTAATCACGGAAGTGCACCCCATCACATTTGCTATATTCTGCTAATTAGAACAATTCTCCAGGTCTATCCTACACTCCAGGGGATCAGTACATAAGGACACTAGTACCAGGAGTTGGGAATCACTGGGAGCCACGCCAGAAGTTGCCTACCAGACCCCATCCCCACAATCTCCAGTTGGATAATTTTCATTGATTCTTTCACTCAGGTGCCTACCTCATCCATATTACTGGGCAATTTCCCCCTTGTTTCTTTTTTCTTTTTGCCTCTATAGCTTTCTAGTTCCCTACCTCATCTTTCACACAGTGGTTTAGTGATCTCTCATCTCGCTTCAACAGGAGAGACCAATATCTATCACACACTTACCATGTGCCAGGAATTCTCCTAAGTACTTTGTATCTTTTAACTCATTTAATTCTCATGAATCATTTGAGCTGTATACTTGTATCAATCCCATTTACAGGTTAGGAAGCTGAGTGATAGAGCAGGAAGCATCGAGAGAGGAGGAACTTTTCCCCAACAACATCAAATGACACCTCCCCTATCACACTCATATTCGGAGAGTCTATGAAGCTGTTTTGCTAAATAAAGACTATTTTTTCCCTCTAAAAGGAATTCTGCCACCAACTCTTACATACACTTAAGGAATATGTATTTGTATTATTGTTATGTGTATGGGAAGGTAAAAAGTTCTCTTTACTTGACTCCTTTATTTTCTCAAATTACCATCCCTTAGGACTCTGAACATATGCCCCAAGAACTATATATGTCATCAGGAAGGAATGCCAGTCTCTCTCGAATGGTTTTCCTCTCCATGTCACTTGACATGTGTTAACCTTGAGGACTCTGAACATATGCCCCAAGAACTATATATGTCATCAGGAAGGAATGCCAGTCTCTCTCTTGAATGGTTTTCCTCTCCATGTCACTTGACATGTGTTAACCTTGGAAATGGGTTAACATTTACCCAAATCTCCTCAAGAGGTATAGAAGCATCCAGTATGAAAATTCATGAATTTTTGGCTTAGTTCTCACTTCTGGCTGGAGCTTGTGGAGGATGTGGAGGCCCCAGCAGCATGTTGTGTGTTCAGAATATTCCAGGCCTTGGGGATGGGTTCAGTGCCCTCTGCCCACTTTCTACCTCCACCTTCTCTCTCAGGCTGCTGGTGAAAGGCATCTGGATGCTGAGCACATGGCATTGGCCGTGCCTAAGTTTGGACCCCTGTGTGATCCCTTTGGGCCTAGAATGTAGGAAGCCCATCCAGAAGGCAGCTGCAAGTGACCTCTTTCCCACTATGAGTAGCCTCTTACCCACTACTGTGTCTGCTGTGCGTTTATACAATTCAATCCATGAAGGAGAGGACAGCTTTTTCTTAGCTCAGGGTTTTCCTCAACTCTAGTCCTCTGTTCTCAGAGACCATAAACTGCCATATATTAGTGATTTTTTTCATTTGTACAGCAAAAATTTATCGTCTATTATGTGCCAGGTTTTGTATTTTTTTTAAAGTCCCCTATATTTGTATGGTAAAGTTAAGTTTTGGTATTTTAAAGGTGTGTGCTAGTATCTTGAATTTTCATAGAACTCTGGATATTTTCTAAAGAGACTTGATTGACTTTTCTGTAGAAATTAGATTATTGCTTAACCAGATCTGCCTCTGTTTGGAGAACTGTCATAGTTGAAACTCCTGAAGATAGTGGCCATTTTTCCTTTTGTGGATTCAACTTCAAGATTTTATTATATCAGTGTCATCTAGAAATTAGTCAGTTGATTTGTACAAAGTTACATTTTGTTTCCTTTGTATATTGCACTTACTCTTACCACTTAAGTAACAGACTGGAAAATCAATTCTCAGGCCTAGAGAACTCTTGACAGTAGACTTAAGTAAGAATTATACAAGCAATATGAATATATTGTATGTGTATCCAATAGCAATATAATTTGCTAGCTCTGCCTTGGGAACTAAATGGAAATAAGGGAAAATGCATATTGATAATTTTTATGACTTTAGAATTTTAAATAAATGAGATCAAAATTTCTCATTTTTTTCATTGCAGTGCTTTTCTTGTAATTTTGTAAATTGAAACTTGAAATGTAAGGATATTGATTTCATATTAAGAGCACTCTCAAAAGAATTGATATTCCAAAGTCCATTAAAAAAAAAACCCTTAAAACCCATCTCCTTGGTAGCCCGAGGTTTTGAAATTTAAAAAAATGATAATTAGGTACATAAAAATGAGTAATTATCATGCTATGGTTTGAATGTGTCTCCTCTAAAATTCAGGTGTTGGAAACTTAATCCCCAGTGCAACAGTGATGGGAGGTGTTTAGTTCATGCAGTCTCTGCCCTTGTGATTGGATTAATGCCATCATAAGAAGGGCTTACAGGAGTGGGTCCTCTCTTCTGCACTTNAAAAAAAACCCTTAAAACCCATCTCCTTGGTAGCCCGAGGTTTTGAAATTTAAAAAAATGATAATTAGGTACATAAAAATGAGTAATTATCATGCTATGGTTTGAATGTGTCTCCTCTAAAATTCAGGTGTTGGAAACTTAATCCCCAGTGCAACAGTGATGGGAGGTGTGGCTTTTGGGGAGGTGTTTAGTTCATGCAGTCTCTGCCCTCGTGATTGGATTAATGCCATCATAAGAAGGGCTTACAGGAGTGGGTCCTCTCTTCTGCACTTCTACCATGAGAGGACATAGTGTTCCTGCCTTTTGGAGGATGCAGCATTCAAGGTGCCATCCTGGAAATAGAGAGACTTGTCCCTAAACTGCTGGTATCTTGATCTTGAACTTCCCAGCCTCCACAACTGTGAGCAATAAATTTCTATTCTTTATAAATTACTCAGTCTCAGCTATTCTGTTACAGCAGCACAGAATGGACCAAGACATATCAAGAGCATGTTTTAAATAAGTAATGCGGTAAATATAGAATCTGGAGAGGAAAGACTCTGCTACTCACTAGCTGTGTGAACTTGGATGAGTGACTAGCCTACATTGGATGAGAATAGTTTAGTAGCTTGCACACTTGTCTCACTTTCTTCATTAAAAACAAATTACATGGTGTTGAGGACTAGGTTAGGATGTTTATGATGGTGCTCCTAAAATTACAGCATGCTCGTCACATTCGGGGTGTCATTGGTATATAATTTTGATTCTGGGACATTGGAAACCCACTTTGGATCCATTCTTTGTGAAGAAATGCCCCAGTCAGGTGAATTTTAGCAGAGGTCCTATAATCTCAGGACCTCAAGGCACGGGAGCTAGGAAGCCTGTAGTCCTCCTAGAAGATACATGCCTTTCAAAGGATCCCCCAGGAAAAGGCTCCTTTATGTGATTTTCTGAAGTTTCTAGCCTTAACTTTCTTGTTTAGTGTTTTTTGGGTTTTTTGTTTGTTTGTTTGCCTTTTTTCCTCATGTCCCTTGAGGGGATTACAATCACTCAGACCAAAAACAAAGACTTAGAAAGCGAAGAAATTTACTCATTCGACCTCTGAATTTGGGGAGACATAAATTAGACCAGAAAAGTCTTACTTTGTGAACGCACAGACTTGTAAAAATCTGCTAAGCTTTTCTTTTTGCGGGGGGGGGGGGGG
>NW_007726450.1:701875-704462 GCF_000696425.1 Galeopterus variegatus | reverse complement strand
TTTGGGGGGGGGGGGGGGGGGCTTATAAACTTTATAAAACCCAGTGTTTCATTACTAGAGTTTAAGAAATTAAGGAATGCTGTTCTAAACAAACAAGCAAACAGACAAATTATCTTTGGAGAAGCAAGTAGTCTTGTGTCTTAAGAGTCAGTTATTATATTCCCCAAACCCTGTAACCCCAGATGTTCTAAGAAGGTATCCTTTGATATTAAAATCAAGATAGAGCATTACTAAAACTCTAGGATGTTATACCTATAACCTTAGGAAGGTATAAAATCAAGTACAGAGATAATAAGGATTTGAACTAAACCAGCTGTAGTAATATTTGAGAGTAGATTGAAGTGTAAATGTATAAAAGGTTTTGTAATGATGGTTTATATATTGTTTTGGATACTGTATAAGGTGTTCAAAGTGTTCAAAGGAAGAAGTCTTACTAGATTGGAAACCATATTTTCAGTTGGTCAAGAAAATGTAATTTAGTTTTTAATCAATCGTTGAATAAAAATCAGTCTTAAGTTTCATTTGTTGGATATATAGATTTAAAATTTAAACAACAAAAACAAGGGAAAGAAAAAGAAAAAAGAAGTACTGCTCCAGAACAGAACCATATTGATTTTAAATTCATTGTTTTAAGAGCTTTAGGCCCCTCCTTAGAGAGTTTAAAATCCTATTAATATTTGATTCATGAGCTTGTATAAATCGAACTGAGAATTGCCTCCTAATTATACTTATGTGCTAAAGAGAACACTGATTATAATCATTGCTAGGTGTTCAGAGTAGCTTGTGAGTACCTTCCTTGCATTAAATCCCCGAACTTTCTATTTTTTCCCAAGATTTTCTTATGAAATATAAATGGCAACTTATTTTGAATTAAATAGCCATATTTTAACTTTATGCTCTCAAAATCCCAATCTGGTGGTTGGCAGATTGATGCATCTATCCTGCATCTATCTTGCATATTCAAAACATGAAAGAGTTTCATTTCTGGACTCTTGAATCCAGCCATCTGGACCAATGTGACCTGCTCCATCTTAGGAATTGAGTAATGTGACTTGGCCACATTGCTTAGGGTCTCTGTGTATCTGTTGTCCTTCTCCTAAAAATGGACATAGCAGGTCAGAAGGATAAAAAGGAAAAGTGTATGCGAAGGGCTGAAGGCAGTTCTGGGCACATAGTAAGCACTTAATAAATATTGATAGTATTATTATCATCCAAAGGAAAGGAACTCATTTCCCCCTGGTTTACACAACTGAGCATTCAAAAACTCATACTAGACACAGAATTCTAATTAAATGAGTAAGCTTTGATTTCAGGTGAATGTGATATAAACTCTGTTCCATTGGCATGTAACAGCATAGCACTGGGCAGAAACAGAATCCAGTACATTGAAAAAATAAAAAGATAATTTTCTAAATCAGGCTCAAATCACTTGAATTATTTGAAAGAATTCTGCCATTTCTCTTCCTTCTAGACCATGACCCTGTGAAGAACAAAAAGTTCCAACAAATTTGGGGTTTCTGACAACGAATCATTACTCATCATTATTTCTCATTTCTTTGCACACGTATTCATTCTTGCAGCAAACATTTTCAGCACATGCCGTGGGCCTACGATGTGACTACACTGGGGTCGGGGGAGGAAGGAAGGCTGTGAAAGGGATTTATAAAGACATTCAGAGATCTAATGGTGGCTCTGGCAGAGAAACTCCTCCTGAAATCCATGTAAATGTCCCTAGAAATAACCAAAGACTCAGACACTCCCATGGAACTGTGTGATAAGACTATAAAATAAAGCCAATTTCACTAGATCCAGCAAATGTGTGGTTTTCTGCTAGCTCATCAATGTACAGGCAGCCCATGGAACAGGGACTTGGCAGATGCAAACCTAGAGTTCTGAGTCATAGTTTCCCTGTTATCTTTCTTTGCAGGCATATGATGGCTTAACCTCTGCAACTAGTCTCCTTGCCAGTATGTGTGGAAGACAGCAGCTGACTAACCCCATCACCTCTTCAGGAAACAGCCTCTTTGTGAGGTTTCAGTCTGGCCCTTCCAGACAGAGCAGGGGCTTTCGAGCTCAGTTCAGGCAAGGCAAGTATCCAGTGGGTCTCCCTGAGCACAGGAGATATATTCTTCAGTGCCCTTTGGTGCTATAATAAAATGACACCGGCATTCAGAAATTGATCACAGCTTTCCACTTACTGTGAAAAATTTAAATAGAATGAGGGAATGATGACTTACGATTATTCCAACTGTTGATACTTTTAACCTTATTTTTGTCTAACTTAGATGATGATACTGACTTCCTTTGGATCTGAGTACTTCTTGAATACACTGTTTATTCTCAAAGTTTTCAGAGTAATACTTAAAAGTGCATTTAATACTAAAGATAATATAAATAGTTTTTATCCAAATTCATTTATCTAGCATTTATCCAAGGTTTCACACTAGAAGGAGATACACCACTATAAACTACAAGACTTTC
This sequence comes from Galeopterus variegatus, assembly GCF_000696425.1. Lineage (NCBI taxonomy): Eukaryota > Metazoa > Chordata > Mammalia > Dermoptera > Cynocephalidae > Galeopterus > Galeopterus variegatus. The sequence continues at coordinate 701,981 of NW_007726450.1, read as the reverse complement.
TAGTAGTGTAGAGTCAGATTCCAACCCCCAGAAGCAGTGGTTTTCCTCATTTCTGACTCCTGCATTGTCCAATGATCAGTTACAGTTGTTTTCTGTTGTTTTTGTT
>NW_007726450.1:690020-701393 GCF_000696425.1 Galeopterus variegatus | reverse complement strand
CTCATTTCTGACTCCTGCATTGTCCAATGATCAGTTACAGTTGTTTTCTGTTGTTTTTGTTCTTAAATCACCACTTCTGAGTTTTTCTTTTAAGACCTTTTCAGATGTTGCCTTTCATCTGGTCATTCTCAGAGATTAACCCTTTGTCCCACTATCAGAGGTGGAAAGAACCCAGAGCTGGAGAGGGTGTTGGTTAACTTCACTATGACTCATGTGTGTTCAGATGATTCAGATCATCCACTTCAGATAAGTTTAGTTTGTTTAGTCATTAGGTCTGTTTCAGTGGATTTGTTTGTGTTCTATGGTAAAGAGCCCTGGATGGGGACAGTTTCTGGATCTAGATCTCCCAAAGATGCACTGCAGACTTTGGAGAAAGACAGACTATATTTATCAATCAATCATTCTAGATGATTTAAAAAAAAAACATTTTCTTAATACTTGTTTTTTCTTTTACACGTTTTAAGACTTTTTTTTTTTTTTTTTACACAACACAACTATTCACTTATGTGTTGCTTCATAGTAAAAAGTCCCCACTGGCTCTCATCTGGATTATTATAACAGCCTCCTCAAACTCGCCCACCCTTGCCCCATCTTCCTCCAAAGTCACTTGCAAAAGCCCCACTTTGATCATGCCACTGAATGCTCCAACATCTGTTCTGAAGCCCTTCCAGATGTGAACCAGGGTCTCTTCCCTGACCACTTTCAGCATCAGCTCCAGCACCTCTCAAGCACTCCTTGCTTGAGCCAGGTCTGTATAGGTGCAGCCTTCACCTCCTCTGTGTCTTTGCTCAGACTGTCCCCTCCCTGGCTACCCCTCCACCCCCTCCAAGTCTTCGTTCACCCACTGTCTCTACCGTGAGACCCCTCTTAATCTCTGCAGCAGCAATGGATTCTCCCTCTTCTGGACTCCCATAGAGCTTTGCAGCTCTCTGATAATATGCAGCCATCCACATGAAGTCTTGTTCAAATGAGTATTTATTTTACTAAAAAAAGTCATTTATAAATGGATTATCCCTATACCTATGAGTGGACAGAGTAAGTGAATCAGTGCTAGAGTTTTGTTTGAATGACTCAAGCAATTCATACTCTTTTAATCTATTGTCTTATGCCGCTTCCCCACTTCCTGTAATTGACAAATATTGTTATAAATGTAAAGTGTGTTCCCATTTTCTTATGGTTTATGGGCAGCTTCCTTGGCAGAGAATCTCCTTGGCATGCATTTCAGAAATAAGGAAAAATCATTTCTGTTTGTAGTCATCAAATGATTGTTCTGTACAGTCAGTAGAAATCAAAAGTACATGACATATGTGTGTGTCTTTTATTTGTGTGTTCTTCAGCCTGTGGAGGCCACATCCTCACCAGCTCTTTTGATACTATTTCCTCTCCATTGTTCCCTGCCAAGTATCCAAACAATCAGAACTGCAGCTGGATAATTCAAGCTCAACCTCCTTGTAAGTAACAAAAATAAAAAAGAAAAGGAACCCAGGGCAGATTGTGTCTGTGGGAAAGTCAGTCAATGAGTAATGTTCTTACCTCCTCAGTGCAAACAACCGATGGCCTTCCTCTTCTTTCGGAAGTCCCAATTCCTGATGTGCATGAGGACAAGCGTTTCCTAATCTGAGAAGGAAGTAATCTTTACTGTTTCTTCTTAATTATTATTTTTACTTTTTTTTAGTTTAAAAGCCTAGCAAAGAAACACACACACACACCCTGAACCAATAACCTTGCTGTATTGACAGTCATGTGAGATTGGGGGTAAGCAAAAATAATTGATAAATAAATCATCTTCGACACATGTGCTTGAGTGTGGTAAGTGCTCAAGACAGTTGCTGAGTGAATACGAGTAAATAAATAATAAGAACCATACACTGGAGAAACTCACAGTTGGAGAATACAGTGCCACGAGCCTATCAATCAAAGTGGACACCAATGATAAAACCTGGTCTCCCCTGCAATGAGTGCTCAAGACAGTTGCTGAGTGAATACGAGTAAATAAATAATAAGAACCATACACTGGAGAAACTCACAGTTGGAGAATGCAGTGCCACGAGCCTATCAATCAAAGTGGACACCAATGATAAAACCTGGTCTCCCCTGCAATGCATGCATTTTAAAAATGCCAGCACAGGCGTGGAAGAAACATTTAGTTAAGTGCTTAATTTTCTTTTTGGAATCATAGAATCTTATTGTCTGACATGGTAACAGTCTGGTGTTAAGAATGACTGTCCACATTTTACAGACAGAGAAAATGAGGAGAGGACCCCTAAAGACACAACAAAACAACTGCAAAGTGGGTGATCCTGGGGCCATTATGAACCCTGCTTCAGAGGACCCCGGCCCTTCTTTAAGGTTTTCAGGAAAAATTTACTATTTCAGACATAATGTGGGAAAGGCATTAAGTTCTCACTCCCCTCTATAATTAATGATCTGTGTAAAATAAGCTAGTCACTCAAGATGAAAACAAAACAATCTGTAATAAGAAGAGTTTGGCTTAAGTATTATCTAGCACTTTTCCTAGTGATGTTATAAGTTAACACATTGATAGGATCTCTGTTGGTGTGCATAAGAGGTGGAGGTCAGTGACGTAATCCTTAGCCCCCAAGGAAAGTTGCTGGCCAGCCAGAAACTGAGCCGTAGATAAAAAAGCCCCCTGCCTTGAGCCAGCAGTTTTGTGCCTAAGGATTATTTTCTAATGAGTTGTAAAGCATTTAGGTGAAAGATCTTACTGGTTCAAGAACAGCACAGGAAAAGATCCTATTCTGAAGATTAGGGACCTTGGAAAAACAACAAAAGGAAAACGTACCCAGGCACTTGCTGTTCTGCAAGTAATTCAAAGCTTTCTTGATAAATGACTCAGATCCTCTAGGGCACAAGCTCTGGCCCTAAAATAAAACTGAGTGTGCTAGGATGCTTGTGGCAGGGAGAAAAGAATGTCTTATTTCCAAGCACATGTAAAGAATCAAAATTTAGGGAAACAATTCTATCTAGAAAAATACTTATGAAAGGAACACAGCACTGGCTGATAAAAATGTTTTCTATTATCCAGCAAGACATTCCCAATAGTGCCTGGAATAAACCTATCCAGGAGTCCTCTTATTTACCACTACTAGCATAGCATTTCAGATTCTACAGACACTTGAAAACATCTGTTCTAGGACTGGCCATTTAGCTCAGTTGGTTGGAGTGTGGTACTGGTAACACCAAGGTGCAGGGTTCGATCCCTGTATAGGCCAGCTGCCAAAATCAGACAAACAAACGAAAAATAACTCTTCTGTTACTCTTCGAAGGAAACCTTTTGGCATGGAAGTTTTCCCCTTCCCCCTCTTTACCGACTCCACCCTGTGCAAATCTGCTGAATTGCTGCTTGCCTGGTAGAGAACCCTCGTGTGAAATTGTCAGTACAATCTCTTTCCCACTACATTTTGTTTGCCAGTACTTTATTAAATAGTCTTCTCTTTTTTCTTACAGTCAATCACATCACCCTCTCCTTTACTCACTTTGGACTTGAAAGCAGCACATCGTGTACTCACGACTTTTTAGAAATTTTGGATGGCGACGACTATGACGCACCCCTCCGAGGTACTGCAGTGCTCACTCATTTACGCCGTGGTCTTGGCGGTGTTTTATTTATATACTTACATATTTATATACTGCCATTCAAGGTTAGAATGTTTACAATAAACAGGAGGAGCAGCATAAGCCAAATAAAGATAATTAGAGGGTAAGAAAGAAGGACTTAATGTGGAATTGAAGAAACTCAGCTTGTTTATATTCAAAGACATAAGTTTCTGTATATGTTTTTTAAAAAATGTAAAAGTTGCAACCACTTTAGATGGTAATGAAACGCAGTCCATTCCAGCATTAGATAGTATTCTGTCAGAAATTTCTTATTAATATTTGACCACAGTTCTTACGTTCAAATTGAACATGTTTCTTTTCGTTTTGTCCTCAGTGGAAGCAAAATAAATTTAATTAAATTGTTCATTTATTAAATTTAAAATGTGTTATTTTGTTTGTTAGATATCCCAGTAAAACTTGAGAGTTGCTGTCTAGTTTCTGAAATGCCCATCAGGAAAATAATCTCAGGTCATTTAAACTTTCTCCTGGAATTTACTAAGTTTTGAGTTTTGCCATACAAACTTCTTGTCCTACGCTAGAAGCTCCATCAGAGAAGAGACTTTGCTTAATGCTTTATTCCCAGTGCCCAGAGCAGTGCCTGAGACAATAGTGGGCAATCAGTGAATGCACTTGATCCTCTGTGCTCACTTGTGCCTCCTTGTATTGCCTGAGATATTTGTCAATAAGCAAATAAAAAATCCTTGTGACCAAGGATAAGGGTGTATTATTTAACAGACACTCATATAGCTCTATTGTGCTGAGTGTGTTATAAATATTCTAAGTATGTTATAAATAATAACTCAGTCTTCGTACTCTTATGATACAGTTTTAATTATTTTCAACATCACTTTTTTTCAAGTGGGGAAATTGAGGCACAGAGCACTTAAGTAACTTGCTTCGGGTTACGTAGCTAGTAAATGGCAAAGCCAGGAGTTGAGTTCAGGTTGTCTGGCTCCAGCATCCACACTTTTCTCTGCTATAATATATTGACTTTAAGTATTAGCACATTTATTTACCCAAGTCCTTACCGTGCTGCAGATATTTGCTTTAGTTACGTTTGCAGCCAGGTCATGTAAATTTTTCCTCTGGTCCTATTGTTTGCGATCATATTTATGAGTTATCTCTCCTATGCTTGTATTTATACTTTATTTTTATTTCTCGGTCATTGTCTCAAACGCTGACCCTGATTTAAATGGTTCTAGTAGTGATTTCTTCTATTTGCTTTGGTCTCCTATAATTCTAGCAGAGATGTCTCCACTAGCAATAAAGGCCTCTGCCATGTCATCATTCACTCTTCTTGTCATTATCTCCACTATTCAGGTCGTTACTGTGGCACCTCCATGCCCCATCCCATCACATCCTTCAGCACAGCCCTGACACTGAGGTTTGTCTCTGATTCTTATGAAAATTCTCATGGTTTCCACGCTACATATGCCGCATCATCATCAGGTAAGAAATGTTGGCAAATGGCCCTAGTAAGGGAACAGAAATGTGGTAGAAATCCTTGGTTTGTTATTTGGGACTGTTTTACCTTCAGAGTTGGAAGGTGGTTTCCTGAGATCACTTGTGTGCCTTACCTTACCTTCTTCCCACTTAGGTGAACATGTACATTCTAGAAGTGGGGAGAACTGGTTGGAAACCTGGCTGTCTTTTTAGCCAAACCCCATGACCTCAGATGACTTGCTTACCAGGGTCTTGGTGTTCTCCTTTACAGCATGTTTGTTAAGGCAGCCCCTGGCTGGCAGTGTTTGATGGCATCTCTTATGGACGAACAGCCATGTGGCTGTTTCCCAGACCCCCCAGCCTTGCTGCTGGGCCCAGGCAGGGTCTGGCTGTTGACACAGATGGCAGGACAGATGTGGCACATGGGGAGGAGAAGGAAGAAGAGCCACTCAGCCCTGGGGTTCTTCGTTGGGAGAGATCTATTGGCCAGCTGCCGGCTTCCTCCTTCGTAGTAGTCAAAATCTATAGGACACCTAGAAGATTGGTGTGTGTGTTTCAGTGTTCTCCTGAGAAGGACAAGCTGGCTTACTGCTTTCTCCCTAGGCCAGGACTGAAGATAGTCCTGCTGCACGTGGTTGTAGGATTAAAAACAAATCCTTTGTTACTCAAAGTTATAGTTCACAGGGAGAAAAGGCTGTTAGAAAAGACACTGTGGCAGGTCCTTCTCATCTACCACACTGCATGGCTCTTGGTTTTCAGTTTTCAGACTCTTACCCTTATTATATATGACATAGTTGTTTTTTTTTTTTTTTTTTTTTTTTTTTTTTTTTTTTTGATGCAAGATAGAAATACTTTATCCTTTGATGCTGATAATGGCTCTGGTGTTTTTTCTCCTTTATCTTATGGTGTCTTGCATTTGATCTTTGCTCTGATGTTCACTTTATATCTCTTTTCTTCCAGCTTGTGGTGGTAACTTCCACATGGCTGAAGGCATCTTCGACAGCCCTGGCTACCCAGAAGTTTATCCCCATAATGTGGAATGTGTCTGGAACATTGTCAGTTCCCCTGGCAACTGGCTCCAGCTGTCTTTCATGTAAATCCTTTTTTATGGTGTATTGTTTCAGTGCTGATGAATCTGCAGGAAGGGAGCACAGTTACTAATAGGATGGACGCCTAACAGCACCTGTGTCCAGGCAACTGTTATAGACAATACGGTGGGAACTATAGGAAGTCTTTTCTCAGATTTCCTTTCTTTTAAATATAGTTCGGGTTATAAATAGCATTAAGATTCTCTCAAGAATAGTTCTAGAGTCCAGCCTAACATTACCAGCAGTACATTCTTGAGCTCTTGTTAAATAAATTTATGGAACACTTCATGTCTAGAGAATAGTAATTTTATCTTTTCTTGAAACTAAGCACATTTAGGTTCTTCCAGAGAATCACCAACATTCTTTCTTTTAGCAGAGTCCTCCCATCTCAATTAAGCCTTCTTCACTCATGTCCCTTATCCCTGTCCCAACCCATCTTTTCTTCTGCTCCTATCAGGAGAATAATTTGGGAAGCTTTTTAGAACTTAGTAGTTGGTGTATAAAATCATTTTCATGTTCTTCATTGGATTGTAACACTTTTTGAATATGGACTGTGGATGTGGAATTGACAGTAGGATCCTATCACATTCTGAGTGGCCTTAGACTAAATTAAGCAGCAATCATAGTATCTCCCAGAAGATGTAAAAAGCACGTGGTAAGTGAAATGGGATGTTTTAACCCATAAATAGATAGGTACCTGTGACATGCCACACTGGTGATTAGCAAATATTGAGTGATACTACTGTCGTATTTAAATTGTCATCCTGAATTAAAAATGGTTTGCTATACTATATTAAATACTATTGGACTGTGGCTGGGACTGCTAATTCTGTTTTGAAGAGAATGTAAGTAACTTACTGTTGAGAAGGAGGATTGTTTTGAGGACACTGACCTGTTGATTCAAAAGTATTTTTCTTCCTCAGTGACATGCCAATCTGTGCATCGGGAACTGATTACAAATATGGGACAACAGTCCTAGTCCTGGACCAAGTTCAAACATCTCAGGTTGGGTTCCTTACTCCACCAATGTTCAGGGTACACGTGACATTGAGTCAAGGCAAAGTCACGGTCATTGTCCTTATGAAAAAGTCCAGAGTCCTTCTCATGTCTTACTGTGCCTCATAATTGCTGAACAAATGGCTTTCTTTTTGGTCTTTTTCCTCTTGGTTTCTATCACATTCATATTATTGACCACTCTGACATTTGGTGGTTGCCAGGAACTGAGCTAGGTACCAAGGATGTTTAAGACAGATAAGATCCCAGTTTTTGACAAATTATCAAGTTAACATCAAGGAACTATTTAATTAAAACCTAAAAAGATGCATTTCATCTATAGAGGGATAAAAATAGCAAGTTTCTAGGAACACTGTTAGGATTAAACAAGATATTTAGTTTTCAACGTATAGCACAGCGCTGGTGCAGAGCAGATGTTCAGTGAATGTTAATTCTCTCAGTCTTTCCATTTCTAAGATATCTTCTATGATATTTCCCAACTAAACCCAAATAGACTACACTGGGCTCTTCTTGTAGAGGATGTGAAGTTACAAACACAGAAAGCAAGTTTCATCCATTGTACTGTTTAATGGACGTTAAATCCTAATTACTGTATAAAAAAAACTTAATGACTCAGCTATTTCCTTTCTCAGCTTTAAGAAGTTAATTTTGATTTCTTTGTGTTCATACCCGAGTTTTATGTTTAAAATGAATTTCATAGAATGCAAGATGCTTCTTTTTATGCAGAAGATAATGAAGGGCTTTATGGCAAGGCCTGTGAGTTATTTCTGCCCTGGTCTAAACTGTATCCAGATGGATGCTTAGAGACATTTCCCTGGGGTATGTGAGAAGCATATGAGAAGCATATGAATCCCAGCAAGTTTTGAAGCATGGGGTTTGGATTATGGACACTGTGGTGTAATTGAATAGGGAGCAAAACTGAAGAAATTCTGGTTGAATCTGCAACAAAAAGGAGGGGGAGAAACAAAACCTAAAAAGGAGTTTTTGTGGTTTTTTTCTTTTTTGCAAAACATTTAAAAGAGTTAACAGAAGTAGTATTTTATGCTTGCAAACTGCTTTTAGAAAGTGTTTGGCTTTGGTTCAAGAATCAAAATAAGATAATGAGAAACAGTGATTGTACTATTTTTGTTCCACATCGTATTTTACTAACAGATTTTAGCCAAAGGGTAGATTTGCTTATAAAATGTACAGCCCTAAAACAAAGACTTCCAAGAAAAATAAAGCTTTTTAAAAAGTTCAACTCGATTCTTATAAGTATTGTCCCACTATCATTTCTAGTGAAACGTCTTTTCTGCTATTTAGTGCTGGATTTTACTAGCCTTGTACTTAGAAAAGACCTTCACGTTGTAATATGGACCCTTGGACCAAACGTTAATGTGCATATCGATCACCTAGGATCTTGCTCAAATTCGCATGTTAATTCATTTGGCTGGTAGGGCCTGTTTCTTTATTTCACACAAGCTGTCAGGGGGTGCTGCTGTTGCTGGACTGTGTACTGCACTTTGAGTAGAACAGCTTGAGAGGTAATTTCATGTAATTCATCTTCTAAGGAAAGTGATCTCCCCTTCTTCACTTTCCACTTTCTGAGAAGCAGAAGAAAAATTTTAACATATTTCACATTGTTGATAAGATTATGGGTGATAAAAATAAGCCTGAATTTAAGCAGCAAACATGGCGTCCATTCTGAAAATGGATTTAGAACAACTCCTTGACAAAAATAATTGTAGATATTGTGACTGTGTGTATTATAAAGCATTGGATTGTCAAGGAGATGTTGGGAGTAAGGACAAATGTATACTTTTCTTTTTCTGATGTGGATATTTCTGATTTCTTTTGCTTTGCAATTATCTGTCACAGCTTGCTGCTGAAACAATGTCTGGTATATGGTCCAGATGGGCTATACTGTAATGACCCACATTGTAGTATTGTGAGAGCCACCAACTCACTGTTCTGGTTGGAGACCTAGCAGTGCTGGTATCTGGCTTGAGAAGCTAGAGGTAGAGCAGAGCTGACCAATTGGTTGGCTCCTGAGCTCTGGTCGGCAGTGACCACTCAGAGGTGTGCCTGACATATTGCTTCTGTAGGCTTGAGGTGGCCAGAGGCTCCTGGCTGGTTTTCTCTAAGCATCCTAACCATTAGCTGAGACAGAGCTGCAAGGGAGCGCTATTCTCACCATAACGTGAAACCTTGCAACACATAATGCTGGGCATTGATGGAAAGATTCACACAATACAAAAGTACATTTTCTATCCTTCAGATGTGTTTTCCTTCCTGAGAGTTCCTTCCTTATAGTCTTACTGGGTCATTCTTTCTTTCTTCCTTTCTTTATCTTGTGTTTTCTCTTTGCAACAAAATCTCCTTCCAATAACTTATGGAAAAAGAACAGTTTGCACTCACTTCCACTCTTTTTTTTTTAATCATTAAATTACTTTTTTCTTTAAAAAAATAATTTTAAATAAACAAAATATTTCAGGGCAGCAGAGGTTCTCCATCAAATCCCTTTACCTCCTCATCACAGAGGTAACCCATATCTTGAATTTTATGTGTATCATTTCTATTCATATTTTTATACTTTTGCCATATATGTATATATCCATACACACTGCATCAACTACTACTTTCTGATTTACATTTTACATAAATGGAATCGTACTTATTGATTGGACTGGAATTAAATTGCATTTACAAAATAATTTTGGGAGAAATATCTTCTTTACAACAGTGAGTCTAGAGTCACTATCCTTGAACTTGGGATATCTCTCCATTTATTTAGGACTTCTTTTATGTCCATTCCTACAATTTTATATTTTTCATACAGGTCTGATAGATCTTTTGTTACATTTATTCCTAGGCACCTTATTTTTTTTGTTGCTATTGAAAATGGTATTCATTTTTAAATTGCAGATGTAACCTGGCTGCCCTCCCTAAAATAACCCCTTATCACACTTTATTTCTTTCTCCAAGAAATTACCACTACTTTTCTATATACCTATTTATTTGTTTATTATCTTTCTCTCCTTCTAGAATATAAAGGGAGGAACATTGTCTTCTTTCTTTGTTGTCCAGTCCCTAATCTCTATGACAGTGTCTGGCAATATAATAGAGAGTCAGAAAATATGTGTTGAATACTTTGACTAAGTTACAATTTCTAAATTTTTGCTTGTTGTTATAAGGAACTCCTATTGATTACTGTAGCTTGTTATCTAGAACCTTTCTTTTCTCTAGAATGACAGAAATTTTTGTCTCTCTTATTTACTTCTGTGTCTAGAAGAGGGACTGACACATTAAGGTGTTCAATAAATATTTATTGAATGAATGAGCTCTCTTGAATATTGATTTAGCTCTTCTTTTCCAGTCCTTACAAGCTTTATTTCACTTTTCCTTGTCTTATTGCATTGGCTAACCCTTCAGTACAAGTTGAACAAAAGTGATGAGAATAGGCTTCCTTGTGTTATTTCTGATTTAAAGGATATGCTTTAAATTTTTTACCTCTCAGTATATTTGTCATAAGATTTTGGAGGCATTTATGAATTTTTACAATGTTTGGGTGTTGAGTTTTATCAAATGCTTTTCTGCACTTGTGTGTCCCAAAATTAGTTTATAAATATATTTTTGCATCTATTTTTCTCCTTCAATCTTTTTTTGTCATGAATTGCTCTCATAGATCTTCAAATGTTAAATTGTGAATCTGATTGATTAAGACTTATGAATTTTACAAATTGATGAATTCATTGTGCTAATATTTTATGTAGGATTTTTCTTCTATATTCTTAAGTGAGATTGACCTAAACTTTTTCTTTCTTTGACCATCCTTGACTGGTTTTGCTCTCAAAGTTATACTAACCTTCTGAAATAAGATGGAAAATGTCCTCTTTTCTATTTTTTGGTGCAGCCTGTATAAGATTGAGGTTGGGGCCATTGATTTATTGAAGCTCATTTTTACTCATAATTTTTTTTTGGTTTTTTAAAATTTGTTTCCTTCAATTAGTTGTATTATTATGTTTTGGTAGAAAATTATCTGAGTTCAAATTTATCAGCGTACGGTTGTTATAGATTTTAATATAATTAAAAATTTTTTAATGTAGCTGTAATTATGTCCTTTTCTTATTGGTAGTAATGCTCACTTAAGCCCCCTTTTTTTCTTGATCAGTCCTATTAGGAGTTTTTTACTTTATTAGTCTTGTCAAAGAAATAGCTTTTGATTTTTTTT